>NW_027136984.1:0-300000 GCF_040869045.1 Eurosta solidaginis
AACCTTTAGCCCGGTAAGCAAATTAAAAAAAAAACGCAATATGTAGGCTACACGAGAACGGAGACGTCGAGTAACCAAAACAAATGCGTTAAACAAATTCGTACACGTTATTTATCAATTTAACTCTAGAATTAAAGGATATACAACGAGAAACAACGTTTGACAACCTTTAAACAGTTTTAATAACTATCTCAAAAATTATCGCTCTGATGCAAACAACTGATGAGTTATCTACTTAAATATGATGAACAAAACGACTTACGTATTTTAAACATGCTAACCTTTAGCCCGGTAAGCAAATTAAAAAAAAAAACGCAATATGTAGGCTACACGAGAACGGAGACGTCGAGTAACCAAAACAAATGCGTTAAACAAATTCGTACACGTTATTTATCAATTTAACTCTAGAATTAAAGGATATACAACGAGAAACAACGTTTGACATTTGATGAACAAAACGACTTACGTATTTTAAACATGCTAACCTTTAGCCCGGTAAGCAAATTAAAAAAAAACGCAATATGTAGGCTACACGAGAACGGAGACGTCGAGTAACCAAAACAAATGCGTTAAACAAATTCGTACACGTTATTTATCAATTTAACTCTAGAATTAAAGGATATACAACGAGAAACAACGTTTGACAACCTTTAAACAGTTTTAATAACTATCTCAAAAATTATCGCTCTGATGCAAACAACTGATGAGTTATCTACTTAAATTTGATGAACAAAACGACTTACGTATTTTAAACATGCTAACCTTTAGCCCGGTAAGCAAATTAAAAAAAAAAACGCAATATGTGGGCTACACGAGAACGGAGACGTCGAGTAACCAAAACAAATGCGTTAAACAAATTCGTACACGTTATTTATCAATTTAACTCTAGAATTAAAGGATATACAACGAGAAACAACGTTTGACAACCTTTAAACAGTTTTAATAACTATCTCAAAAATTATCGCTCTGATGCAAACAACTGATGAGTTATCTACTTAAATTTGATGAACAAAACGACTTACGTATTTTAAACATGCTAACCTTTAGCCCGGTAAGCAAATTAAAAAAAAAAAACGCAATATGTAGGCTACACGAGAACGGAGACTTCGAGTAACCAAAACAAATGCGTTAAACAAATTCGTACACGTTATTTATCAACTTAACTCTAGAATTAAAGTATATACAACGAGAAACAACGTTTGACAACCTTTAAACAGTTTTAATAACTATCTCAAAAATTATCGCTCTGATGCAAACAACTGATGAGTTATCTACTTAAATATGATGAACAAAACGACTTACGTATTTTAAACATGCTAACCTTTAGCCCGGTAAGCAAATTAAAAAAAAAACGCAATATGTAGTCTACACGAGAACGGAGACGTCGAGTAACCAAAACAAATGCGTTAAACAAATTCGTACACGTTATTTATCAATTTAACTCTAGAATTAAAGGATATACAACGAGAAACAACGTTTGACAACCTTTAAACAGTTTTAATAACTATCTCAAAAATTATCGCTCTGATGCAAACAACTGATGAGTTATCTACTTAAATATGATGAACAAAACGACTTACGTATTTTAAACATGCTAACCTTTAGCCCGGTAAGCAAATTAAAAAAAAAACGCAATATGTAGGCTACACGAGAACGGAGACGTCGAGTAACCAAAACAAATGCGTTAAACAAATTCGTACACGTTATTTATCAATTTAACTCTAGAATTAAAGGATATACAACGAGAAACAACGTTTGACAACCTTTAAACAGTTTTAATAACTATCTCAAAAATTATCGCTCTGATGCAAACAACTGATGAGTTATCTACTTAAATTTGATGAACAAAACGACTTACGTATTTTAAGCATGCTAACCTTTAGCCCGGTAAGCAAATTAAAAAAAAAAACGCAATATGTAGGCTACACGAGAACGGAGACGTCGAGTAACCAAAACAAATGCGTTAAACAAATTCGTACACGTTATTTATCAATTTAACTCTAGAATTAAAGGATATACAACGAGAAACAACGTTTGACATTTGATGAACAAAACGACTTACGTATTTTAAACATGCTAACCTTTAGCCCGGTAAGCAAATTAAAAAAAAAC
The DNA here is from genome assembly GCF_040869045.1 of Eurosta solidaginis. Taxonomy (NCBI): domain Eukaryota; kingdom Metazoa; phylum Arthropoda; class Insecta; order Diptera; family Tephritidae; genus Eurosta; species Eurosta solidaginis. The sequence goes on from NW_027136984.1 coordinate 2,113, forward strand.
GCAATATGTAGGCTACACGAGAACGGAGACGTCGAGTAACCAAAACAAATGCGTTAAACAAATTCGTACACGTTATTTATCAATTTAACTCTAGAATTAAAGGATATACAACGAGAAACAACGTTTGACAACCTTTAAACAGTTTTAATAACTATCTCAAAAATTATCGCTCTGATGCAAACAACTGATGAGTTATCTACTTAAATATGATGAACAAAACGACTTACGTATTTTAAACATGCTAACCTTTAGCCCGGTAAGCAAATTAAAAAAAAAAAAACGCAATATGTAGGCTACACGAGAACGGAGACGTCGAGTAACCAAAACAAATGCGTTAAACAAATTCGTACACGTTATTTATCAATTTAACTCTAGAATTAAAGGATATACAACGAGAAACAACGTTTGACAACCTTTAAACAGTTTTAATAACTATCTCAAAAATTATCGCTCTGATGCAAACAACTGATGAGTTATCTACTTAAATTTGATGAACAAAACGACTTACGTATTTTAAGCATGCTAACCTTTAGCCCGGTAAGCAAATTAAAAAAAAAACGCAATATGTAGGCTACACGAAAACGGAGACGTCCAGTAACCAAAACAAATGCGTTAAACAAATTCGTACACGTTATTTATCAATTTAACTCTAGAATTAAAGGATATACAACGAGAAACAACGTTTGACAACCTTTAAACAGTTTTAATAACTATCTCAAAAATTGTCGCTCTGATGCAAACAACTGATGAGTTATCTACTTAAATTTGTTGAACAAAACGACTTACGTATTTTAAACATGCTAACCTTTAGCCCGGTAAGCAAATTAAAAAAAAAACGCAATATGTAGGCTACACGAGAACGGAGACGTCGAGTAACCAAAACAAATGCGTTAAACAAATGCGTACACGTTATTTATCAATTTAACTCTAGAATTAAAGGATATACAACGAGAAACAACGTTTGACAACCTTTAAACAGTTTTAATAACTATCTCAAAAATTGTCGCTCTGATGCAAACAACTGATGAGTTATCTACTTAAATATGATGAACAAAACGACTTACGTATTTTAAACATGCTAACCTTTAGCCCGGTAAGCAAATTAAAAAAAAAACCCAATATGTAGACTACACGAGAACGGAGACGTCGAGTAACCAAAACAAATGCGTTAAACAAATTCGTACACGTTATTTATCAATTTAACTCTAGAATTAAAGGATATACAACGAGAAACAACGTTTGACAACCTTTAAACAGTTTTAATAACTATCTCAAAAATTGTCGCTCTGATGCAAACAACTGATGAGTTATCTACTTAAATATGATGATGTAGGCTACACGAGAACGGAGACGTCGAGTAACCAAAACAAATGCGTTAAACAAATTCGTACACGTTATTTATCAATTTAACTCTAGAATTAAAGGATATACAACGAGAAACAACGTTTGACAACCTTTAAACAGTTTTTAATAACTATCTCAAAAATTATCGCTCTGATGCAAACAACTGATGAGTTATCTACTTAAATATGATGAACAAAACGACTTACGTATTTTAAACATGCTAACCTTTAGCCCGGTAAGCAAATTAAAAAAAAAAACGCAATATGTAGGCTACACGAGAACGGAGACGTCGAGTAACCAAAACAAATGCGTTAGACAAATTCGTACACGTTATTTATCAATTTAACTCTAGAATTAAAGGATATACAACGAGAAACAACGTTTGACAACCTTTAAACAGTTTTAATAACTATCTCAAAAATTATCGCTCTGATGCAAACAACTGATGAGTTATCTACTTAAATTTGATGAACAAAACGACTTACGTATTTTAAGCATGCTAACCTTTAGCCCGGTAAGCAAATTAAAAAAAAAAACGCAATATGTAGGCTACACGAGAACGGAGACGTCGAGTAACCAAAACAAATGCGTTAAACAAATTCGTACACGTTATTTATCAACTTAACTCTAGAATTAAAGGATATACAACGAGAAACAACGTTTGACAACCTTTAAACAGTTTTAATAACTATCTCAAAAATTGTCGCTCTGATGCAAACAACTGATGAGTTATCTACTCAAATATGATGAACAAAACGACTTACGTATTTTAAACATGCTAACCTTTAGCCCGGTAAGCAAATTAAAAAAAAAAACGCAATATGTAGGCTACACGAGAACGGAGACGTCGAGTAACCAAAACAAATGCGTTAAACAAATTCGTACACGTTATTTATCAATTTAACTCTAGAATTAAAGGATATACAACGAGAAACAACGTTTCACAACCTTTAAACAGTTTTAATAACTATCTCAAAAATTATCGCTCTGATGCAAACAACTGATGAGTTATCTACTTAAATATGATGAACAAAACGACTTACGTATTTTAAACATGCTAACCTTTAGCCCGATAAGCAAATTAAAAAAAAACGCAATATGTAGGCTACACGAGAACGGAGACGTCGAGTAACCAAAACAAATGCGTTAAACAAATTCGTACACGTTATTTATCAATTTAACTCTAGAATTAAAGGATATACAACGAGAAACAACGTTTGACAACCTTTAAACAGTTTTAATAACTATCTCAAAAATTGTCGCTCTGATGCAAACAACTGATGAGTTATCTACTTAAATTTGTGGAACAAAACGACTTACGTATTTTAAACATGCTAACCTTTAGCCCGGTAAGCAAATTAAAAAAAAAAACGCAATATGTAGGCTACACGAGAACGGAGACGTCGAGTAACCAAAACAAATGCGCTAAACAAATTCGTACACGTTATTTATCAATTTAACTCTAGAATTAAAGGATATACAACGAGAAACAACGTTTAACAACCTTTAAACAGTTTTAATAACTATCTCAAAAATTATCGCTCTGATGCAAACAACTGATGAGTTATCTACTTAAATTTGATTAACAAAACGACTTACGTATTTTAAACATGCTAACCTTTAGCCCGGTAAGCAAATTAAAAAAAAAACGCAATATGTAGGCTACACGAGAACGGAGACGTCGAGTAACCAAAACAAATGCGTTAAACAAATTCGTACACGTTATTTATCAATTTAACTCTAGAATTAAAGGATATACAACGAGAAACAACGTTTGACAACCTTTAAACAGTTTTAATAACTATCTCAAAAATTGTCGCTCTGATGCAAACAACTGTTGAATTATCTACTCAAATTTGATGAACAAAACGACTTACGTATTTTAAACATGCTAACCTTTAGCCCGGTAAGCAAATTAAAAAAAAAAAACGCAATATGTAGGCTACACGAGAACGGAGACGTCGAGTAACCAAAAGAAATGCGTTAAACAAATTCGTACACGTTATTTATCAATTTAACTCTAGAATTAAAGGATATACAACGAGAAACAACGTTTGACAACCTTTAAACAGTTTTAATAACTATCTCAAAAATTATCGCTCTGATGCAAACAACTGATGAGTTATCTACTTAAATTTGATGAACAAAACGACTTACGTATTTTAAGCATGCTAACCTTTAGCCCGGTAAGCAAATTAAAAAAAAAACGCAATATGTAGGCCTACACGAGAACGGAGACGTCGAGTAACCAAAACAAATGCGTTAAACAAATTCGTACACGTTATTTATCAATTTAACTCTAGAATTAAAGGATATACAACGAGAAACAACGTTTGACAACCTTTAAACAGTTTTAATAACTATCTCAAAAATTATCGCTCTGATGCAAACAACTGATGAGTTATCTACTTAAATTTGATGAACAAAACGACTTACGTATTTTAAACATGCTAACCTTTAGCCCGGTAAGCAAATTAAAAAAAAAACGCAATATGTAGGCTACACGAGAACGGAGACGTCGAGTAACCAAAACAAATGCGTTAAACAAGTTCGTACACGTTATTTATCAATTTAACTCTAGAATTAAAGGATATACAACGAGAAACAACGTTTGACAACCTTTAAACAGTTTTAATAACTATCTCAAAAATTGTCGCTCTGATGCAAACAACTGATGAGTTATCTACTTAAATTTCGTTGAACAAAACGACTTACGTATTTTAAGCATGCTAACCTTTAGCCTGGTAAGCAAATTAAAAAAAAAAAAACGCAATATGTAGGCTACACTAGAACGGAGACGTCGAGTAACCAAAACAAATGCGTTAAACAAATTCGTACACATTATTTATCAATTTAACTCTAGAATTAAAGGATATACAACGAGAAACAACGTTTGACAACCTTTAAACAGTTTTAATAACTATCTCAAAAATTGTCGCTCTGATGCAAACAACTGATGAGTTATCTACTTAAATTTGTTGAACAAAACGACTTACGTATTTTAAACATGCTAACCTTTAGCCCGGTAAGCAAATTAAAAAAAAACGCAATATGTAGGCTACACGAGAACGGAGACGTCGAGTAACCAAAACAAATGCGTTAAAACAAATTCGTACACGTTATTTATCAATTTAACTCTAGAATTAAAGGATATACAACGAGAAACAACGTTGACAACCTTTAAACAGTTTTAACAACTATCTCAAAAATTATCGCTCTGATGCAAACAACTGATGAGTTATCTACTTAAATTTGATGAACAAAACGACTTACGTATTTTAAGCATGCTAACCTTTAGCCCGGTAAGCAAATTAAAAAAAAAACGCAATATGTAGGCTACACGAGAACGGAGACGTCGAGTAACCAAAACAAATGCGTTAAACAAATTCGTACACGTTATTTATCAATTTAACTCTAGAATTAAAGGATATACAACGAGAAACAACGTTTGACAACCTTTAAACAGTTTTAATAACTATCTCAAAAATTGTCGCTCTGCTGCAAACAACTGATGAATTATCTACTTAAATATGATGAACAAAACGACTTACGTATTTTAAACATTCTAACCTTTAGCCCCGGTAAGCAAATTAAAAAAAAAAACGCAATATGTAGGCTACACGAGAACGGAGACTTCGAGTAACGAAAACAAATGCGTTAAACAAATTCGTACACGTTATTTATAAATTTAACTCTAGAATTAAAGGATATACAACGAGAAACAACGTTTGACAACCTTTAAACAGTTTTAATAACTATCTCAAAAATTATCGCTCTGATGCAAACAACTGATGAGTTATCTACTTAAATTTGTTGAACAAAACGACTTACGTATTTTAGACATGCTAACCTTTAGCCCGGTAAGCAAATTAAAAAAAAAACGCAATATGTAGGCTACACGAGAACGGAGACGTCGAGTAACCAAAACAATTGCGTTAAACAAATTCGTACACGTTATTTATCAATTTAACTCTAGAATTAAAGGATATACAACGAGAAACAACGTTTGACAACCTTTAAACAGTTTTAATAACTATCTCAAAAATTATCGCTCTGATGCAAACAACTGATGAGTTATCTACTTAAATTTGATGAACAAAACGACTTACGTATTTTAAACATGCTAACCTTTAGCCCGGTAAGCAAATTAAAAAAAAACGCAATATGTAGGCTACACGAGAACGGAGACGTCGAGTAACCAAAACGAATGCGTTAAACAAATTCGTACACGTTATTTATCAATTTAACTCAAGAATTAAAGGATATACAACGAGAAACAACGTTTGACAACCTTTAAACAGTTTTAATAACTATCTCAAAAATTATCGCTCTGATGCAAACAACTGATGAGTTATCTACTTAAATTTGATGAACAAAATGACTTACGTATTTTAAACATGCTAACCTTTTAGCCCGGTAAGCAAATTAAAAAAAAAAACGCAATATGTAGGCTACACGAGAACGAAGACGTCGAGTAACCAAAACAAATGCGTTAAACAAATTCGTACACGTTATTTATCAATTTAACTCTAGAATTAAAGGATATACAACGAGAAACAACGTTTGACAACCTTTAAACAGTTTTAATAACTATCTCAAAAATTATCGCTCTGATGCAAACAACTGGTGAGTTATCTACTTAAATTTGATGAACAAAACGACTTACGTATTTTAAACATGCTAACCTTTAGCCCGGTAAGCAAATTAAAAAAAAAACGCAATATGTAGGCTACACGAGAACGGAGACGTCGAGTAACCAAAACAAATGCGTTAAACAAATTCGTACACGTTATTTATCAATTTAACTCTAGAATTAAAGGATATACAACGAGAAACAACGTTTGACAACCTTTAAACAGTTTTAATAACTATCTCAAAAATTGTCGCTCTGATGCAAACAACTGACGAGTTATCTACTCAAATTTGTTGAACAAAACGACTTACGTATTTTAAACATGCTAACCTTTAGCCCGGTAAGCAAATTAAAAAAAAAACGCAATATGTAGGCTACACGAGAACGGAGACGTCGAGTAACCAAAACAAATGCGTTAAACAAATTCGTACACGTTATTTATCAACTTAACTCTAGAATTAAAGGATATACAACGAGAAACAACGTTTGACAACCTTTAAACAGTTTTAATAACTATCTCAAAAATTGTCGCTCTGATGCAAACAACTGATGAGTTATCTACTCAAATATGATGAACAAAACGACTTACGTATTTTAAACATGCTAACCTTTAGCCCGGTAAGCAAATTAAAAAAAAAACGCAATATGTAGGCTACACGAGAACGGAGACGTCGAGTAACCAAAACAAATGCGTTAAACAAATTCGTACACGTTATTTATCAATTTAACTCTAGAATTAAAGGATATACAACGAGAAACAACGTTTCACAACCTTTAAACAGTTTTAATAACTATCTCAAAAATTATCGCTCTGATGCAAACAACTGATGAGTTATCTACTTAAATATGATGAACAAAACGACTTACGTATTTTAAACATGCTAACCTTTAGCCCGATAAGCAAATTAAAAAAAAACGCAATATGTAGGCTACACGAGAACGGAGACGTCGAGTAACCAAAACAAATGCGTTAAACAAATTCGTACACGTTATTTATCAATTTAACTCTAGAATTAAAGGATATACAACGAGAAACAACGTTTGACAACCTTTAAACAGTTTTAATAACTATCTCAAAAATTGTCGCTCTGATGCAAACAACTGATGAGTTATCTACTTAAATTTGTGGAACAAAACGACTTACGTATTTTAAACATGCTAACCTTTAGCCCGGTAAGCAAATTAAAAAAAAAACGCAATATGTAGGCTACACGAGAACGGAGACGTCGAGTAACCAAAACAAATGCGTTAAACAAATTCGTACACGTTATTTATCAATTTAACTCTAGAATTAAAGGATATACAACGAGAAACAACGTTTAACAACCTTTAAACAGTTTTAATAACTATCTCAAAAATTATCGCTCTGATGCAAACAACTGATGAGTTATCTACTTAAATTTGATGAACAAAACGACTTACGTATTTTAAACATGCTAACCTTTAGCCCGGTAAGCAAATTAAAAAAAAAACGCAATATGTAGGCTACACGAGAACGGAGACGTCGAGTAACCAAAACAAATGCGTTAAACAAATTCGTACACGTTATTTATCAATTTAACTCTAGAATTAAAGGATATACAACGAGAAACAACGTTTGACAACCTTTAAACAGTTTTAATAACTATCTCAAAAATTGTCGCTCTGATGCAAACAACTGTTGAGTTATCTACTCAAATTTGATGAACAAAACGACTTACGTATTTTAAACATGCTAACCTTTAGCCCGGTAAGCAAATTAAAAAAAAAAACGCAATATGTAGGCTACACGAGAACGGAGACGTCGAGTAACCAAAAGAAATGCATTAAACAAATTCGTACACGTTATTTATCAATTTAACTCTAGAATTAAAGGATATACAACGAGAAACAACGTTTGACAACCTTTAAACAGTTTTAATAACTATCTCAAAAATTATCGCTCTGATGCAAACAACTGATGAGTTATCTACTTAAATTTGATGAACAAAACGACTTACGTATTTTAAGCATGCTAACCTTTAGCCCGGTAAGCAAATTAAAAAAAAAAACGCAATATGTAGGCTACACGAGAACGGAGACGTCGAGTAACCAAAACAAATGCGTTAAACAAATTCGTACACGTTATTTATCAATTTAACTCTAGAATTAAAGGATATACAACGAGAAACAACGTTTGACAACCTTTAAACAGTTTTAATAACTATCTCAAAAATTATCGCTCTGATGCAAACAACTGATGAGTTATCTACTTAAATTTGATGAACAAAACGACTTACGTATTTTAAACATGCTAACCTTTAGCCCGGTAAGCAAATTAAAAAAAAAACGCAATATGTAGGCTACACGAGAACGGAGACGTCGAGTAACCAAAACAAATGCGTTAAACAAGTTCGTACACGTTATTTATCAATTTAACTCTAGAATTAAAGGATATACAACGAGAAACAACGTTTGACAACCTTTAAACAGTTTTAATAACTATCTCAAAAATTGTCGCTCTGATGCAAACAACTGATGAGTTATCTACTTAAATTTGTTGAACAAAACGACTTACGTATTTTAAGCATGCTAACCTTTAGCCTGGTAAGCAAATTAAAAAAAAAAACGCAATATGAAGGCTACACTAGAACGGAGACGTCGAGTAACCAAAACAAATGCGTTAAACAAATTCGTACACATTATTTATCAATTTAACTCTAGAATTAAAGGATATACAACGAGAAACAACGTTTGACAACCTTTAAACAGTTTTAATAACTATCTCAAAAATTGTCGCTCTGATGCAAACAACTGATGAGTTATCTACTTAAATTTGTTGAACAAAACGACTTACGTATTTTAAACATGCTAACCTTTAGCCCGGTAAGCAAATTAAAAAAAAAACGCAATATGTAGGCTACACGAGAACGGAGACGTCGAGTAACCAAAACAAATGCGTTAAACAAATTCGTACACGTTATTTATCAATTTAACTCTAGAATTAAAGGATATACAACGAGAAACAACGTTTGACAACCTTTAAACAGTTTTAACAACTATCTCAAAAATTATCGCTCTGATGCAAACAACTGATGAGTTATCTACTTAAATTTGATGAACAAAACGACTTACGTATTTTAAGCATGCTAACCTTTAGCCCGGTAAGCAAATTAAAAAAAAAAACGCAATATGTAGGCTACACGAGAACGGAGACGTCGAGTAACCAAAACAAATGCGTTAAACAAATTCGTACACGTTATTTATCAATTTAACTCTAGAATTAAAGGATATACAACGAGAAACAACGTTTGACAACCTTTAAACAGTTTTAATAACTATCTCAAAAATTGTCGCTCTGCTGCAAACAACTGATGAATTATCTACTTAAATATGATGAGCAAAACGACTTACGTATTTTAAACATTCTAACCTTTAGCCCGGTAAGCAAATTAAAAAAAAAACGCAATATGTAGGCTACACGAGAACGGAGACGTCGAGTAACGAAAACAAATGCGTTAAACAAATTCGTACACGTTATTTATAAATTTAACTCTAGAATTAAAGGATATACAACGAGAAACAACGTTTGACAACCTTTAAACAGTTTTAATAACTATCTCAAAAATTATCGCTCTGATGCAAACAACTGATGAGTTATCTACTTAAATTTGTTGAACAAAACGACTTACGTATTTTAAACATGCTAACCTTTAGCCCGGTAAGCAAATTAAAAAAAAAACGCAATATGTAGGCTACACGAGAACGGAGACGTCGAGTAACTAAAACAATTGCGTTAAACAAATTCGTACACGTTATTTATCAATTTAACTCTAGAATTAAAGGATATACAACGAGAAACAACGTTTGACAACCTTTAAACAGTTTTAATAACTATCTCAAAAATTATCGCTCTGATGCAAACAACTGATGAGTTATCTACTTAAATTTGATGAACAAAACGACTTACGTATTTTAAACATGCTAACCTTTAGCCCGGTAAGCAAATTAAAAAAAAACGCAATATGTAGGCTACACGAGAACGGAGACGTCGAGTAACCAAAACGAATGCGTTAAACAAATTCGTACACGTTATTTATCAATTTAACTCTAGAATTAAAGGATATACAACGAGAAACAACGTTTGACAACCTTTAAACAGTTTTAATAACTATCTCAAAAATTATCGCTCTGATGCAAACAACTGATGAGTTATCTACTTAAATTTGATGAACAAAATGACTTACGTATTTTAAACATGCTAACCTTTTAGCCCGGTAAGCAAATTAAAAAAAAAAACGCAATATGTAGGCTACACGAGAACGAAGACGTCGAGTAACCAAAACAAATGCGTTAAACAAATTCGTACACGTTATTTATCAATTTAACTCTAGAATTAAAGGATATACAACGAGAAACAACGTTTGACAACCTTTAAACAGTTTTAATAACTATCTCAAAAATTATCGCTCTGATGCAAACAACTGGTGAGTTATCTACTTAAATTTGATGAACAAAACGACTTACGTATTTTAAACATGCTAACCTTTAGCCCGGTAAGCAAATTAAAAAAAAAAACGCAATATGTAGGCTACACGAGAACGGAGACGTCGAGTAACCAAAACAAATGCGTTAAACAAATTCGTACACGTTATTTATCAATTTAACTCTAGAATTAAAGGATATACAACGAGAAACAACGTTTGACAACCTTTAAACAGTTTTAATAACTATCTCAAAAATTATCGCTCTGATGCAAACAACTGATGAGTTATCTACTTAAATATGATGAACAAAACGACTTACGTATTTTGAACATGCTAACCTTTAGCGCGGTAAGCAAATTAAAAAAAACGCAATATGTAGGCTACACGAGAACGGAGACGTCGAGTAACCAAAACAAATGCGTTAAACAAATTCGTACACGTTATTTATCAATTTAACTCTAGAATTAAATTATATACAACGAGAAACAACGTTTGACAACCTTTAAACAATTTTAATAACTATCTCAAAAATTATCGCTCTGATGCAAACAACTGATGAGTTATCTACTTAAATTTGATGAATAAAACGACTTACGTATTTTAAACATGCTAACCTTTAGCCGGTAAGCAAATTAAAAAAAAAACGCAATATGTAGGCTACACGAGAACGGAGACGTCGAGTAACCAAAACAAATGCGTTAAACAAATTCGTACACGTTATTTATCAATTTAACTCTAGAATTAAAGGATATACAACGAGAAACAACGTTTGACAACCTTTAAACAGTTTTAATAACTATCTCAAAAATTGTCGCTCTGATGCAAACAACTGACGAGTTATCTACTCAAATTTGTTGAACAAAACGACTTACGTATTTTAAACATGCTAACCTTTAGCCCGGTAAGCAAATTAAAAAAAAACGCAATATGTAGGCTACACGAGAACGGAGACGTCGAGTAACCAAAACAAATGCGTTAAACAAATTCGTACACGTTATTTATCAATTTAACTCTAGAATTAAAGGATATACAACGAGAAACAACGTTTGACAACCTTTAAACAGTTTTAATAACTATCTCAAAAATTATCGCTCTGATGCAAACAACTGATGAGTTATCTACTTAAATATGATGAACAAAACGACTTACGTATTTTAAACATGCTAACCTTTAGCCCGGTAAGCAAATTAAAAAAAAAACGCAATATGTAGGCTACACGAGAACGGAGACGTCGAGTAACCAAAACAAATGCGTTAAACAAATTCGTACACGTTATTTATCAATTTAACTCTAGAATTAAAGGATATACAACGAGAAACAACGTTTGACAACCTTTAAACAGTTTTAATAACTATCTCAAAAATTATCGCTCTGATGCAAACAACTGATGAGTTATCTACTTAAATATGATGAACAAAACGACTTACGTATTTTAAACATGCTAACCTTTAGCCCGATAAGCAAATTAAAAAAAAAACGCAATATGTAGGCTACACGAGAACGGAGACGTCGAGTAACCAAAACAAATGCGTTAAACAAATTCGTACACGTTATTTATCAATTTAACTCTAGAATTAAAGGATATACAACGAGAAACAACGTTTGACAACCTTTAAACAGTTTTAATAACTATCTCAAAAATTATCGCTCTGATGCAAACAACTGATGAGTTATCTACTTAAATTTGATGAACAAAACGACTTACGTATTTTAAGCATGCTAACCTTTAGCCCGGTAAGCAAATTAAAAAAAAAAACGCAATATGTAGGCTACACGAGAACGGAGACGTCGAGTAACCAAAACAAATGCGTTAAACAAATTCGTACACGTTATTTATCAATTTAACTCTAGAATTAAAGGATATACAACGAGAAACAACGTTTGACAACCTTTAAACAGTTTTAATAACTATCTCAAAAATTATCGCTCTGATGCAAACAACTGATGAGTTATCTACTTAAATATGATGAACAAAACGACTTACGTATTTTAAACATGCTAACCTTTAGCCCGGTAAGCAAATTAAAAAAAAAAACGCAATATGTAGGTAACACGAGAACGGAGACGTCGAGTAACCAAAACAAATGCGTTAAACAAATTCGTACACGTTATTTATCAATTTAACTATAGAATTAAAGGATATACAACGAGAAACAACGTTTGACAACCTTTAAACAGTTTTAATAACTATCTCAAAAATTGTCGCTCTGATGCAAACAACTGATGAGTTATCTACTTAAATTTGATGAACAAAACGACTTACGTATTTTAAACATGCTAACCTTTAGCCCGGTAAGCAAATTAAAAAAAAAAAACGCAATATGTAGGCTACACGAGAACAGAGACGTCGAGTAACCAAAACAAATGCGTTAAACAAATTCGTACACGTTATTTATCAATTTAACTCTAGAATTAAAGGATATACAACGAGAAACAACGTTTGACAACCTTTAAACAGTTTTAATAACTATCTCAACAATTGTCGCTCTGATGCAAACAACTGATGAGTTATCTACTTAAATTTGATGAACAAAACGACTTACGTATTTTAAACATGCTAACCTTTAGCCCGGTAAGCAAATTAAAAAAAAAACGCAATATGTAGGCTACACGAGAACGGAGACGTCGAGTAACCAAAACAAATGCGTTAAACAAATTCGTACACGTTATTTATCAATTTAACTCTAGAATTAAAGGATATACAACGAGAAACATCGTTTGACAACCTTTAAACAGTTTTAATAACTATCTCAAAAATTATCGCTCTGATGCAAACAAATGATGAGTTATCTACTTAAATTTGATGAACAAAACGACTTACGTATTTTAAGCATGCTAACCTTTAGCCCGGTAAGCAAATTAAAAAAAAACGCAATATGTAGGCTACACGAGAACGGAGACGTCGAGTAACCAAAACAAATGCGTTAAACAAATTCGTACACGTTATTTATCAATTTAATTCTAGAATTAAAGGATATACAACGAGAAACAACGTTTGACAACCTTTAAACAGTTTTAATAACTATCTCAAAAATTATCGCTCTGATGCAAACAACTGATGAGTTATCTACTTAAATATGATGAACAAAACGACTTACGTATTTTAAACATGCTAACCTTTAGCCCGGTAAGCAAATTAAAAAAAAAACGCAATATGTAGGCTACACGAGAACGGAGACGTCGAGTAACCAAAACAAATGCGTTAAACAAATTCGTACACGTTATTTATCAATTTAACTCTAGAATTAAAGGATATACAACGAGAAACAACGTTTGACAACCTTTAAACAGTTTTAATAACTCTCTCAAAAATTATCGCTCTGATGCAAACAACTGATGAGTTATCTACTTAAATTTGATGAACAAAACGACTTACGTATTTTAAGCATGCTAACCTTTAGCCCGGTAAGCAAATTAAAAAAAAAACGCAATATGTAGGCTACACGAGAACGGAGACGTCGAGTAACCAAAACAAATGCGTTAAACAAATTCGTACACGTTATTTATCAATTTAACTCTAGAATTAAAGGATATACAACGAGAAACAACGTTTGACAACCTTTAAACAGTTTTAATAACTATCTCAAAAATTGTCGCTCTGATGCAAACAACTGATGAGTTATCTACTTAAATTTGATGAACAAAACGACTTACGTATTTTAAACATGCTAACCTTTAGCCCGGTAAGCAAATTAAAAAAAAAAACGCAATATGTAGGCTACACGAGAACAGAGACGTCGAGTAACCAAAACAAATGCGTTAAACAAATTCGTACACGTTATTTATCAATTTAACTCTAGAATTAAAGGATATACAACGAGAAACAACGTTTGACAACCTTTAAACAGTTTTAATAACTATCTCAACAATTGTCGCTCTGATGCAAACAACTGATGAGTTATCTACTTAAATTTGATGAACAAAACGACTTACGTATTTTAAACATGCTAACCTTTAGCCCGGTAAGCAAATTAAAAAAAAAAACGCAATATGTAGGCTACACGAGAACGGAGACGTCGAGTTACCAAAACAAATGCGTTAAACAAATTCGTACACGTTATTTATCAATTTAACTCTAGAATTAAAGGATATACAACGAGAAACAACGTTTGACAACCTTTAAACAGTTTTAATAACTATCTCAAAAATTATCGCTCTGATGCAAACAACTGATGAGTTATCTACTTAAATTTGATGAACAAAACGACTTACGTATTTTAAACATGCTAACCTTTAGCCCGGTAAGCAAATTAAAAAAAAAACGCAATATGTAGGCTACACGAGAACGGAGACGTCGAGTAACCAAAACAAATGCGTTAAACAAATTCGTACACGTTATTTATCAATTTAACTCTAGAATTAAAGGATATACAACGAGAAACAACGTTTGACAACCTTTAAACAGTTTTAATAACTATCTCAAAAATTATCGCTCTGATGCAAACAACTGATGAGTTATCTACTTAAATATGATGAACAAAACGACTTACGTATTTTAACATGCTAACCTTTAGCCCGGTAAGCAAATTAAAAAAAAAACGCAATATGTAGGCTACACGAGAACGGAGACGTCGAGTAACCAAAACAAATGCGTTAAACAAATTCGTACACGTTATTTATCAATTTAACTCTAGAATTAAAGGATATACAACGAGAAACAACGTTTGACAACCTTTAAAAACTGTTTTCATAACTATCTCAAAAATTATCGCTCTGATGCAAACAACTGATGAGTTATCTACTTAAATTTGATGAACAAAACGACTTACGTATTTTAAACATGCTAACCTTTAGCCCGGTAAGCAAATTAAAAAAAAAACGCAATATGTAGGCTACACGAGAACGGAGACGTCGAGTAACCAAAACAAATGCGTTAAACAAATTCGTACACGTTATTTATCAATTTAACTCTAGAATTAAAGGATATACAACGAGAAACAACGTTTGACAACCTTTAAACAGTTTTAATAACTATCTCAAAAATTATCGCTCTGATGCAAACAACTGATGAGTTATCTACTTAAATTTGATGAACAAAACGACTTACGTATTTTAAACATGCTAACCTTTAGCCCGGTAAGCAAATTAAAAAAAAAAACGCAATATGTAGGCTACACGAGAACCGAGACGTCGAGTAACCAAAACAAATGCGTTAAACAAATTCGTACACGTTATTTATCAATTTAACTCTAGAATTAAAGGATATACAACGAGAAACAACGTTTGACAACCTTTAAACAGTTTTAATAACTATCTCAACAATTGTCGCTCTGATGCAAACAACTGATGAGTTATCTACTTAAATTTGATGAACAAAACGACTTACGTATTTTAAACATGCTAACCTTTAGCCCGGTAAGCAAATTAAAAAAAAAACGCAATATGTAGGCTACACGAGAACGGAGACGTCGAGTAACCAAAACAAATGCGTTAAACAAATTCGTACACGTTATTTATCAATTTAACTCTAGAATTAAAGGATATGCAACGAGAAACAACGTTTGACAACCTTTAAACAGTTTTAATAACTATCTCAAAAATTATCGCTCTGATGCAAACAACTGATGAGTTATCTACTTAAATTTGATGAACAAAACGACTTACGTATTTTAAACATGCTAACCTTTAGCCCGGTAAGCAAATTAAAAAAAAACGCAATATGTAGGCTACACGAGAACGGAGACGTCGAGTAACCAAAACAAATGCGTTAAACAAATTCGTACACGTTATTTATCAATTTAACTCTAGAATTAAAGGATATACAACGAGAAACAACGTTTGACAACCTTTAAACAGTTTTAATAACTATCTCAAAAATTATCGCTCTGATGCAAACAACTGATGAGTTATCTACTTAAATATGATGAACAAAACGACTTACGTATTTTAAACATGCTAACCTTTAGCCCGGTAAGCAAATTAAAAAAAAAAAACGCAATATGTAGGCTACACGAGAACGGAGACGTCGAGTAACCAAAACAAATGCGTTAAACAAATTCGTACACGTTATTTATCAATTTAACTCTAGAATTAAAGGATATACAACGAGAAACAACGTTTGACAACCTTTAAACAGTTTTAATAACTATCTCAAAAATTATCGCTCTGATGCCAACAACTGATGAGTTATCTACTTAAATTTGATGAACAAAACGACTTACGTATTTTAAGCATGCTAACCTTTAGCCCGGTAAGCAAATTAAAAAAAAAACGCAATATGTAGGCTACACGAGAACGGAGACGTCCAGTAACCAAAACAAATGCGTTAAACAAATTCGTACACGTTATTTATCAATTTAACTCTAGAATTAAAGGATATACAACGAGAAACAACGTTTGACAACCTTTAAACAGTTTTAATAACTATCTCAAAAATTGTCGCTCTGATGCAAACAACTGATGAGTTATCTACTTAAATTTGTTGAACAAAACGACTTACGTATTTTAAACATGCTAACCTTTAGCCCGGTAAGCAAATTAAAAAAAAAACGCAATATGTAGGCTACACGAGAACGGAGACGTCGAGTAACCAAAACAAATGCGTTAAACAAATTCGTACACGTTATTTATCAATTTAACTCTAGAGTTAAAGGATATACAACGAGAAACAACGTTTGACAACCTTTAAACAGTTTTAATAACTATCTCAAAAATTATCGCTCTGATGCAAACAACTGATGAGTTATCTACTTAAATTTGATGAACAAAACGACTTACGTATTTTAAGCATGCTAACCTTTAGCCCGGTAAGCAAATTAAAAAAAAAACGCAATATGTAGGCTACACGAGAACGGAGACGTCGAGTAACCAAAACAAATGCGTTAAACAAATTCGTACACGTTATTTATCAATTTAACTCTAGAATTAAAGGATATACAACGAGAAACAACGTTTGACAACCTTTAAACAGTTTTAATAACTATCTCAAAAATTGTCGCTCTGATGCAAACAACTGATGAGTTATCTACTTAAATTTGTTGAACAAAACGACTTACGTATTTTAAACATGCTAACCTTTAGCCCGGTAAGCAAATTAAAAAAAAAACGCAATATGTAGGCTACACGAGAACGGAGACGTCGAGTAACCAAAACAAATGCGTTAAACAAATTCGTACACGTTATTTATCAATTTAACTCTAGAATTAAAGGATATACAACGAGAAACAACGTTTGACAACCTTTAAACAGTTTTAATAACTATCTCAAAAATTATCGCTCTGATGCAAACAACTGATGAGTTATCTACTTAAATATGATGAACAAAACGACTTACGTATTTTAACATGCTAACCTTTAGCCCGGTAAGCAAATTAAAAAAAAACGCAATATGTAGGCTACACGAGAACGGAGACGTCGAGTAACCAAAACAAATGCGTTAAACAAATTCGTACACGTTATTTATCAATTTAACTCTAGAATTAAAGGATATACAACGAGAAACAACGTTTGACAACCTTTAAACAGTTTTAATAATTATCTCAAAAATTATCGCTCTGATGCAAACAACTGATGAGTTATCTACTTAAATTTGATGAACAAAACGACTTACGTATTTTAAACATGCTAACCTTTAGCCCGGTAAGCAAATTAAAAAAAAAACGCAATATGTAGGCTACACGAGAACGGAGACGTCGAGTAACCAAAACAAATACGTTAAACAAATTCGTACACGTTATTTATCAATTTAATTCTAGAATTAAAGGATATACAACGAGAAACAACGTCTGACAACCTTTAAACAGTTTTAATAACTATCTCAAAAATTATCGCTCTGATGCAAACAACTGATGAGTTATCTACTTAAATATGATGAACAAAACGACTTACGTATTTTAAACATGCTAACCTTTAGCCCGGTAAGCAAATAAAAAAAAAACGCAATATGTAGGCTACACGAGAACGGAGACGTCGAGTAACCAAAACAAATGCGTTAAACAAATTCGTACACGTTATTTATCAATTTAACTCTAGAATTAAAGGATATACAACGAGAAACAACGTTTGACAACCTTTAAACAGTTTTAAAAACTATCTCAAAAATTATCGCTCTGATGCAAACAACTGATGAGTTATCTACTTAAATATGATGAACAAAACGACTTACGTATTTTAAACATGCTAACCTTTAGCCCGGTAAGCAAATTAAAAAAAAAACGCAATATGTAGGCTACACGAGAACGGAGACGTCGAGTAACCAAAACAAATGCGTTAAACAAATTCGTACACGTTATTTATCAATTTAACTCTAGAATTAAAGGATATACAACGAGAAACAACGTTTGACAACCTTTAAACAGTTTTAATAACTATCTCAAAAATTATCGCTCTGATGCAAACAACTGATGAGTTATCTACTTAAATTTGTTGAACAAAACGACTTACGTATTTTAAACATGCTAACCTTTAGCCCGGTAAGCAAATTAAAAAAAAAACGCAATATGTAGGCTACACGAGAACGGAGACGTCGAGTAACCAAAACAAATGCGTTAAACAAATTCGTACACGTTATTTATCAATTTAACTCTAGAATTAAAGGATATACAACGAGAAACAACGTTTGACAACCTTTAAACAGTTTTAATAACTATCTCAAAAATTATCGCTCTGATGCAAACAACTGATGAGTTATCTACTTAAATTTGATGAACAAAACGGCTTACGTATTTTAAACATGCTAACCTTTAGCCCGGTAAGCAAATTAAAAAAAAAAACGCAATATGTAGGCTACACGAGAACGGAGACGTCGAATAACCAAAACAAATGCGTTAAACAAATTCGTACACGTTATTTATAAATTTAACTCTAGAATTAAAGGATATACAACGAGAAACAACGTTTGACAACCTTTAAACAGTTTTAATAACAATCTCAAAAATTATCGCTCTGATGCAAACAACTGATGAGTTATCTACTTAAATTTGATGAACAAAACGACTTACGTATTTTAAACATGCTAACCTTTAGCCCGGTAAGCAAATTAAAAAAAAAACGCAATATGTAGGCTACACGAGAACGGAGACGTCGAGTAACCAAAACAAATGCGTTAAACAAATTCGTACACGTTATTTATCAATTTAACTCTAGAATTAAAGGATATACAACGAGAAACAACGTTTGACAACCTTTAAACAGTTTTAATAACTATCTCAAAAATTATCGCTCTGATGCAAACAACTGATGAGTTATCTACTTAAATTTGATGAACAAAACGACTTACGTATTTTAAACATGCTAACTTTTAGCCCGGTAAGCAAATTAAAAAAAAACGCAATATGTAGGCTACACGAGAACGGAGACGTCGAGTAACCAAAACAAATGCGTTAAACAAATTCGTACACGTTATTTATCAATTTAACTCTAGAATTAAAGGATATACAACGAGAAACAACGTTTGACAACCTTTAAACAGTTTTAATAACTATCTCAAAAATTATCGCTCTGATGCAAACAACTGATGAGTTATCTAATTAAATTTGATGAACAAAACGACTTACGTATTTTAAACATGCTAACCTTTAGCCCGGTAAGCAAATAAAAAAAAAAAACGCAATATGTGGGCTACACGAGAACGGAGGCGTCGAGTAACCAAAACAAATGCGTTAAACACGTTCGTACACGTTATTTATCAATTTAACTCTAGAATTAAAGGATATACAACGAGAAACAACGTTTGACAACCTTTAAACAGTTTTAATAACTATCTCAAAAATTGTCGCTCTGATGCAAACAACTGATGAGTTATCTACTTAAATTTGTTGAACAAAACGACTTACGTATTTTAAGCATGCTAACCTTTAGCCCGGTAAGCAAATTAAAAAAAAAGGGCAATATGTAGGCTACACGAGAACGGAGACGTCGAGTAACCAAAACAAATGCGTTAAACAAATTCGTACACGTTATTTATCAATTTAACTCTAGAATTAAAGGATATACAACGAGAAACAACGTTTGACAACCTTTAAACAGTTTTAATAACTATCTCAAAAATTGTCGCTCTGATGCAAACAACTGATGAGTTATCTACTTAAATTTGTTGAACAAAACGACTTACGTATTTTAAACATGCTAACCTTTAGCCCGGTAAGCAAATTAAAAAAAAAACGCAATATGTAGGCTACACGAGAACGGAGACGTCGAGTAACCAAAACAAATGCGTTAAACAACTTCGTACACGTTATTTATCAATTTAACTCTAGAATTAAAGGATATACAACGAGAAACAACGTTTGACAACCTTTAAACAGTTTTAATAACTATCTCAAAAATTATCGCTCTGATGCAAACAACTGATGAGTTATCTACTTAAATTTGATGAACAAAACGGCGTACGTATTTTAAACATGCTAACCTCTAGCCCGGTAAGCAAATTAAAAAAAAAACGCAATATGTAGTCTACACGAGAACGGAGACGTCGAGTAACCAAAACAAATGCGTTAAACAAATTCGTACACGTTATTTATCAATTTAACTCTAGAATTAAAGGATATACAACGAGAAACAACGTTTGACAACCTTTAAACAGTTTTAATAACTATCTCAAAAATTATCGCTCTGATGCAAACAACTGATGAGTTATCTACTTAAATTTGATGAACAAAACGACTTACGTATTTTAAACATGCTAACCTTTAGCCCGGTAAGCAAATTAAAAAAAAAACGCAATATGTAGGCTACACGAGAACGGAGACGTCGAGTAACCAAAACAAATGCGTTAAACAAATTCGTACACGTTATTTATCAATTTAACTCTAGAATTAAAGGATATACAACGAGAAACAACGTTTGACAACCTTTGAACAGTTTTAATAACTATCTCAAAAATTGTCGCTCTGATGCAAACAACTGATGAGTTATCTACTTAAATATGATGAACAAAACGACTTACGTATTTTAAACATGCTAACCTTTAGCCCGGTAAGCAAATTAAAAAAAAAACGCAATATGTAGGCTACACGAGAACGGAGACGTCGAGTAACCAAAACAAATGCGTTAAACAAATTCGTACACGTTATTTATCAATTTAACTCTAGAATTAAAGGATATACAACGAGAAACAACGTTTGACAACCTTTAAACAGTTTTAATAACTATATCAAAAATTATCGCTCTGATGCAAACAACTGATGAGTTATCTACTTAAATATGATGAACAAAACGACTTACGTATTTTAAACATGCTAACCTTTAGCCCGGTAAGCAAATTAAAAAAAAAAACGCAATATGTAGGCTACACGAGAACGGAGACGTCGAGTAACCAAAACAAATGCGTTAAACAAATTCGTAGACGTTATTTATCAATTTAACTCTAGAATTAAAGGATATACAACGAGAAACAACGTTTGACAACCTTTAAACAGTTTTAATAACTATCTCAAAAATTATCGCTCTGATGCAAACAACTGATGAGTTATCTACTTAAATTTGATGAACAAAACGGCGTACGTATTTTAAGCATGCTAACCTTTAGCCCGGTAAGCAAATTAAAAAAAAGGGCAATATGTAGGCTACACGAGAACGGAGACGTCGAGTAACCAAAACAAATGCGTTAAACAAATTCGTACACGTTATTTATCAATTTAACTCTAGAATTAAAGGATATACAACGAGAAACAACGTTTGACAACCTTTAAACAGTTTTAATAACTATCTCAAAAATTATCGCTCTGATGCAAACAACTGATGAGTTATCTACTTAAATTTGATGAACAAAACGACTTACGTATTTTAAACATGCTAACTTTTAGCCCGGTAAGCAAATTAAAAAAAAACGCAATATGTAGGCTACACGAGAACGGAGACGTCGAGTAACCAAAACAAATGCGTTAAACAAATTCGTAAACGTTATTTATCAATTTAACTCTAGAATTAAAGGATATACAACGAGAAACAACGTTTGACAACCTTTAAACAGTTTTAATAACAATCTCAAAAATTATGGCTCTGATGCAAACAACTGATGAGTTATCTACTTAAATTTGATGAACAAAACGACTTACGTATTTTAAACATGCTAACCTTTAGCCCGGTAAGCAAATTAAAAAAAAAACGCAATATGTAGGCTACACGAGAACGGAGACGTCGAGTAACCAAAACAAATGCGTTAAACAAATTCGTACACGTTATTTATCAATTTAACTCTAGAATTAAAGGATATACAACGAGAAACAACGTTTGACAACCTTTAAACAATTTTAATAACTATCTCAAAAATTATCGCTCTGATGCAAACAACTGATGAGTTATCTACTTAAATTTGATGAACAAAACGACTTACGTATTTTAAACATGCTAACTTTTAGCCCGGTAAGCAAATTAAAAAAAAAACGCAATATGTAGGCTACACGAGAACGGAGACGTCGAGTAACCAAAACAAATGCGTTAAACAAATTCGTACACGTTATTTATCAATTTAACTCTAGAATTAAAGGATATACAACGAGAAACAACGTTTGACAACCTTTAAACAGTTTTAATAACTATCTCAAAAATTATCGCTCTGATGCAAACAACTGATGAGTTATCTAATTAAATTTGATGAACAAAACGACTTACGTATTTTAAACATGCTAACCTTTAGCCCGGTAAGCAAATAAAAAAAAAAACGCAATATGTAGGCTACACGAGAACGGAGGCGTCGAGTAACCAAAACAAATGCGTTAAACAAATTCGTACACGTTATTTATCAATTTAACTCTAGAATTAAAGGATATACAACGAGAAACAACGTTTGACAACCTTTAAACAGTTTTAATAACTATCTCAAAAATTATCGCTCTGATGCAAACAACTGATGAGTTATCTACTTAAATTTGATGAACAAAACGACTTACGTATTTTAAACATGCTAACCTTTAGCCCGGTAAGCAAATTAAAAAAAAAAACGCAATATGTAGGCTACACGAGAACGGAGACGTCGAGTAACCAATACAAATGCGTTAAACAAATTCGTACACGTTATTTATCAATTTAACTCTAGAATTAAAGGATATACAACGAGAAACAACGTTTGACAACCTTTAAACAGTTTTAATAACTATCTCAAAAATTATCGCTCTGATGCAAACAACTGATGAGTTATCTACTTAAATTTGATGAACAAAACGACTTACGTATTTTAAACATGCTAACCTTTAGCCCGGTAAGCAAATTAAAAAAAAACGCAATATGTAGGCTACACGAGAACGGAGACGTCGAGTAACCAAAACAAATGCGTTAAACAAATTCGTACACGTTATTTATCAATTTAACTCTAGAATTAAAGGATATACAACGAGAAACAACGTTTGACAACCTTTAAACAGTTTTAATAACTATCTCAAAAATTGTCGCTCTGATGCAAACAACTGATGAGTTATCTACTTAAATATGATGAACAAAACGGCTTACGTATTTTAAACATGCTAACCTTTAGCCCGGTAAGCAAATTAAAAAAAAAACGCAATATGTAGGCTACACGAGAACGGAGACGTCGAGTAACCAAAACAAATGCGTTAAACAAATTCGTACACGTTATTTATCAATTTAACTCTAGAATTAAAGGATATACAACGAGAAACAACGTTTGACAACCTTTAAACAGTTTTAATAACTATCTCAAAAATTATCGCTCTGATGCAAACAACTGATGAGTTATCTACTTAAATTTGATGAACAAAACGACTTACGTATTTTAAACATGCTAACCTTTAGCCCGGTAAGCAAATTAAAAAAAAAAACGCAATATGTAGGCTTCACGAGAACGGAGACGTCGAGTAACCAAAACAAATGCGTTAAACAAATTCGTACACGTTATTTATCAATTTAACTCTAGAATTAAAGGATATACAACGAGAAACAACGTTTGACAACCTTTA
The DNA here is from genome assembly GCF_040869045.1 of Eurosta solidaginis. Taxonomy (NCBI): domain Eukaryota; kingdom Metazoa; phylum Arthropoda; class Insecta; order Diptera; family Tephritidae; genus Eurosta; species Eurosta solidaginis. The sequence continues at coordinate 26,388 of NW_027136984.1, forward strand.
AACAGTTTTAATAACTATCTCAAAAATTATCGCTCTGATGCAAACAACTGATGAGTTATCTACTTAAATATGATGAACAAAACGACTTACGTATTTTAAACATGCTAACCTTTAGCCCGGTAAGCAAATTAAAAAAAAAACGCAATATGTAGGCTACACGAGAACGGAGACGTCGAGTAACCAAAACAAATGCGGTAAACAAATTCGTACACGTTATTTATCAATTTAACTCTAGAATTAAAGATTATACAACGAGAAACAACGTTTGACAACCTTTAAACAGTTTTAATAACTATCTCAAAAATTATCGCTCTGATGCAAACAACTGATGAGTTATCTACTTAAATTTGATGAACAAAACGACTTACGTATTTTAAACATGCTAACCTTTAGCCCGGTAAGCAAATTAAAAAAAAAACGCAATATATAGGCTACACGAGAACGGAGACGTCGAGTAACCAAAACAAATGCGTTAAACTAATTCGTACACGTTATTTATCAATTTAACTCTAGAATTAAAGGATATACAACGAGAAACAACGTTTGACAACCTTTAAACAGTTTTTAAAAACTATCTCAAAAATTATCGCTCTGATGCAAACAACTGATGAGTTATCTACTTAAATTTGATGAACAAAACGACCTACGTATTTTAAACATGCTAACCTTTAGCCCGGTAAGCAAAGAAAAAAAAAAACGCAATATGTAGGCTACACGAGAACGGAGACGTCGAGTAACCAAAACAAATGCGTTAAACAAATTCGTACACGTTATTTATCAATTTAACTCTAGAATTAAAGGATATACAACGAGAAACAACGTTTGACAACCTTTAAACAGTTTTAATAACTATCTCAAAAATTATCGCTCTGATGCAAACAACTGATGAGTTATCTACTTAAATATGATGAACAAAACGACTTACGTATTTTAAACATGCTAACCTTTAGCCCGGTAAGCAAATTAAAAAAAAAACGCAATATGTAGGCTACACGAGAACGGAGACGTCGAGTAACCAAAACAAATGCGTTAAACAAATTCGTACACGTTATTTATCAATTTAACTCTAGAATTAAAGGATATACAACGAGAAACAACGTTTGACAACCTTTAAACAGTTTTAATAACTATCTCAAAAATTATCGCTCTGATGCAAACAACTGATGAGTTATCTACTTAAATTTGATGAACAAAACGCCTTACGTATTTTAAACATGCTAACCTTTAGCCCGGTAAGCAAATTAAAAAAAAAAACGCAGTATGTAGGCTACACGAGAACGGAGACGTCGAGTAACCAAAACAAATGCGTTAAACAAATTCGTACACGTTATTTATCAATTTAACTCTAGAATTAAAGGATATACAACGAGAAACAACGTTTGACAACCTTTAAACAGTTTTAATAACTATCTCAAAAATTATCGCTCTGATGCAAACAAATGATGAGTTATCTACTCAAATTTGTTGAACAAAACGACTTACGTATTTTAAACATGCTAACCTTTAGCCCGGTAAGCAAATTAAAAAAAAAACGCAATATGTAGGCTACACGAGAACGGAGACGTCGAGTAACCAAAACAAATGCGTTAAACAAATTCGTACACGTTATTTATCAATTTAACTCTAGAATTAAAGGAGATACAACGAGAAACAACGTTTGACAACCTTTAAACAGTTTTAATAACTATCTCAAAAATTGTCGCGCTGATGCAAACAACTGATGAGTTATCTACTTAAATATGATGAACAAAACGACTTACGTATTTTAAACATGCTAACCTTTAGCCCGGTAAGCAAATTAAAAAAAAAACGCAATATGTAGGCTACACGAGAACGGAGACGTCGAGTAACCAAAACAAATGCGTTAAACAAATTCGTACACGTTATTTATCAATTTAACTCTAGAATTAAAGGATATACAACGAGAAACAACGTTTGACAACCTTTAAACAGTTTTAATAACTATCTCAAAAATTATCGCTCTGATGCAAACAACTGATGAGTTATCTACTTAAATATGATGAACAAAACGACTTACGTATTTTAAACATGCTAACCTTTAGCCCGGTAAGCAAATTAAAAAAAAAACGCAATATGTAGGCTACACGAGAACGGAGACATCGAGTAACAAAAACAAATGCGTTAAACAAATTCGTACACGTTATTTATCAATTTAACTCTAGAATTAAAGGATATACAACGAGAAACAACGTTTGACAACCTTTAAACAGTTTTAATAACTATCTCAAAAATTATCGCTCTGATGCAAACAACTGATGAGTTATCTACTTAAATTTGATGAACAAAACGACTTACGTATTTTAAACATGCTAACCTTTAGCCCGGTAAGCAAATTAAAAAAAAAACGCAATATGTAGGCTACACGAGAACGGAGACGTCGAGTAACCAAAACAAATGCGTTAAACAAATTCGTACACGTTATTTATCAATTTAACTCTAGAATTAAAGGATATACAACGAGAAACAACGTTTGACAACCTTTAAACAGTTTTAATAACTATCTCAAAAATTATCGCTCTGATGCAAACAACTGATGAGTTATCTACTTAAATATGATGAACAAAACGACTTACGTATTTTAAACATGCTAACCTTTAGCCCGGTAAGCAAATTAAAAAAAAAACGCAATATGTAGGCTACACGAGAACGGAGACGTCGAGTAACCAAAACAAATGCGTTAAACAAATTCGTACACGTTATTTATCAATTTAACTCTAGAATTAAAGGATATACAACGAGAAACAACGTTTGACAACCTTTAAACAGTTTTAATAACTATCTCAAAAATTATCGCTCTGATGCAAACAACTGATGAGTTATCTACTTAAATATGATGAACAAAACGACCTACGTATTTTAAACATGCTAACCTTTAGCCCGGTAAGCAAATTAAAAAAAAACGCAATATGTGGGCTACACGAGAACGGAGACGTCGAGTAACCAAAACAAATGCGTTAAACAAATTCGTACACGTTATTTATCAATTTAACTCTAGAATTAAAGGATATACAACGAGAAACGACGTTTGACAACCTTTAAACAGTTTTAATAACTATCTCAAAAATTATCGCTCTGATGCAAACAACTGATGAGTTATCTACTTAAATTTGATGAACAAAATGACTTACGTATTTTAAACATGCTAACCTTTAGCCCGGTAAGCAAATTAAAAAATAAACGCAATATGTAGGCTACACGAGAACGGAGACGTTGAGTAACCAAAACAAATGCGTTAAACAAATTCGTACACGTTATTTATCAATTTAACTCTAGAATTAAAGGATATACAACGAGAAACAACGTTTGACAACCTTTAAACAGTTTTAATAACTATCTCAAAAATTGTCGCTCTGATGCAAACAACTGATGAGTTATCTACTTAAATATGATGAACAAAACGACTTACGTATTTTAAACATGCTAACCTTTAGCCCGGTAAGCAAATAAAAAAAAAAAACGCAATATGTAGGCTACACGAGAACGGAGAAGTCGAGTAACCAAAACAAATGCGTTAAACAATTTCGTAAACGTTATTTATCAATTTAACTCTAGAATTAAAGGATATACAACGAGAAACAACGTTTGACAACCTTTAAACAGTTTTAATAACTATCTCAAAAATTGTCGCTCTGATGCAAACAACTGATGAGTTATCTACTTAAATTTGTTGAACAAAACGACTTACGTATTTTAAACATGCTAACCTTTAGCCCGGTAAGCAAATTAAAAAAAAAACGCAATATGTAGGCTACACGAGAACGGAGACGTCGAGTAACCAAAACAAATGCGTTAAACAAATTCGTACACGTTATTTATCAATTTAACTCTAGAATTAAAGGATATACAACGAGAAACAACGTTTGACAACCTTTAAACAGTTTTAATAACTATCTCAAAAATTGTCGCTCTGATGCAAACAACTGATGAGTTATCTACTTAAATTTGATGAACAAAACGACTTACGTATTTTAAACATGCTAACCTTTAGCCCGGTAAGCAAATTAAAAAAAAAACGCAATATGTAGGCTACACGAGAACTGAGACGTCGAGTAACCAAAACAAATGCGTTAAACAAATTCGTACACGTTATTTATCAATTTAACTCTAGAATTAAAGGATATACAACGAGAAACAACGTTTGACAACCTTTAAACAGTTTTAATAACTATCTCAAAAATTATCGCTCTGATGCAAACAACTGATGAGTTATCTACTTAAATTTGATGAACAAAACGACTTACGTATTTTAAACATGCTAACCTTTAGCCCGGTAAGCAAATTAAAAAAAAACGCAATATGTAGGCTACACGAGAACGGAGACGTCGAGTAACCAAACCAAATGCGTTAAACAAATTCGTACACGTTATTTATCAATTTAACTCTAGAATTAAAGGATATACAATGAGAAACAACGTTTGACAACCTTTAAAAAGTTTTAATAACTATCTCAAAAATTATCGCTCTGATGCAAACAACTGATGAGTTATCTACTTAAATATGATGAACAAAACGACTTACGTATTTTAAACATGCTGATCTTTAGCCCGGTAAGCAAATTAAAAAAAAAAACGCAATATGTAGGCTACACGAGAACGGAGACGTCGAGTAACCAAAACAAATACGTTAAACAAATTCGTACACGTTATTTATCAACTTAACTCTAGAATTAAAGGATATACAACGAGAAACAACGTTTGACAACCTTTAAACAGTTTTAATAACTATCTCAAAAATTGTCGCTCTGATGCAAACAACTGATGAGTTATCTACTTAAATATGATGAACAAAACGACTTACGTATTTTAAACATGCTAACCTTTAGCCCGGTAAGCAAATTAAAAAAAACGCAATATGTAGGCTTCACGAGAACGGAGACGTCGAGTAACCAAAACAAATGCGTTAAACAAATTCGTACACGTTATTTATCAATTTAACTCTAGAATTAAAGGATATACAACGAGAAACAACGTTTGACAACCTTTAAACAGTTTTAATAACTATCTCAAAAATTGTCGCTCTGATGCAAACAACTGATGAGTTATCTACTTAAATTTGATGAACAAAACGACTTACGTATTTTAAACATGCTAACCTTTAGCCCGGTAAGCAAATTTAAAAAAAAACGCAATATGTAGGCTACACGAGAACGGAGACGTCGAGTAACCAAAACAAATGCGTTAAACAAATTCGTACACGTTATTTATCAATTTAACTCTAGAATTAAAGGATATACAACGAGAAACAACGTTTGACAACCTTTAAACAGTTTTAATAACTATCTCAAAAATGATCGCTCTGATGCAAACAACTGATGAGTTATCTACTTAAATTTGATGAACAAAACGACTTACGTATTTTAAACATGCTAACCTTTAGCCCGGTAAGCAAATTAAAAAAAAAACGCAATATGTAGGCTACACGAGAACGGAGACGTCGAGTAACCAAAACAAATGCGTTAAACAAATTCGTACACGTTATTTATCAATTTAACTCTAGAATTAAAGGATATACAACGAGAAACAACGTTTGACAACCTTTAAACAGTTTTAATAACTATCTCAAAAATTATCGCTCTGATGCAAACAACTGATGAGTTATCTACTTAAATTTGATGAACAAAACGACTTACGTATTTTAAACATGCTAACCTTTAGCCCGGTAAGCAAATTAAAAAAAAACGCAATATGTAGGCTACACGAGAACGGAGACGTCGAGTAACCAAACCAAATGCGTTAAACAAATTCGTACACGTTATTTATCAATTTAACTCTAGAATTAAAGGATATACAATGAGAAACAACGTTTGACAACCTTTAAAAAGTTTTAATAACTATCTCAAAAATTATCGCTCTGATGCAAACAACTGATGAGTTATCTACTTAAATATGATGAACAAAACGACTTACGTATTTTAAACATGCTGATCTTTAGCCCGGTAAGCAAATTAAAAAAAAAAACGCAATATGTAGGCTACACGAGAACGGAGACGTCGAGTAACCAAAACAAATACGTTAAACAAATTCGTACACGTTATTTATCAACTTAACTCTAGAATTAAAGGATATACAACGAGAAACAACGTTTGACAACCTTTAAACAGTTTTAATAACTATCTCAAAAATTGTCGCTCTGATGCAAACAACTGATGAGTTATCTACTTAAATATGATGAACAAAACGACTTACGTATTTTAAACATGCTAACCTTTAGCCCGGTAAGCAAATTAAAAAAAACGCAATATGTAGGCTTCACGAGAACGGAGACGTCGAGTAACCAAAACAAATGCGTTAAACAAATTCGTACACGTTATTTATCAATTTAACTCTAGAATTAAAGGATATACAACGAGAAACAACGTTTGACAACCTTTAAACAGTTTTAATAACTATCTCAAAAATTGTCGCTCTGATGCAAACAACTGATGAGTTATCTACTTAAATTTGATGAACAAAACGACTTACGTATTTTAAACATGCTAACCTTTAGCCCGGTAAGCAAATTTAAAAAAAAACGCAATATGTAGGCTACACGAGAACGGAGACGTCGAGTAACCAAAACAAATGCGTTAAACAAATTCGTACACGTTATTTATCAATTTAACTCTAGAATTAAAGGATATACAACGAGAAACAACGTTTGACAACCTTTAAACAGTTTTAATAACTATCTCAAAAATGATCGCTCTGATGCAAACAACTGATGAGTTATCTACTTAAATTTGATGAACAAAACGACTTACGTATTTTAAACATGCTAACCTTTAGCCCGGTAAGCAAATTAAAAAAAAAACGCAATATGTAGGCTACACGAGAACGGAGACGTCGAGTAACCAAAACAAATGCGTTAAACAAATTCGTACACGTTATTTATCAATTTAACTCTAGAATTAAAGGATATACAACGAGAAACAACGTTTGACAACCTTTAAACAGTTTTAACAACTATCTCAAAAATTATCGCTCTGATGCAAACAACTGATGAGTTATCTACTTAAATTTGATGAACAAAACGACTTACGTATTTTAAACATGCTAACCTTTAGCCCGGTAAGCAAATTAAAAAAAAAACGCAATATGTAGGCTACACGAGAACGGAGACGTCGAGTAACCAAAACAAATGCGTTAAACAAATTCGTACACGTTATTTATCAATTTAACTCTAGAATTAAAGGATATACAACGAAAAACAACGTTTGACAACCTTTAAACAGTTTTAATAACTATCTCAAAAATTATCGCTCTGATGCAAACAACTGATGAGTTATCTACTTAAATTTGATGAACAAAACGACTTACGTATTTTAAACATGCTAACCTTTAGCCCGGTAAGCAAATTAAAAAAAAACGCAATATGTAGGCTACACGAGAACGGAGACGTCGAGTAACCAAAACAAATGCGTTAAACAAATTCGTACACGTTATTTATCAATTTAACTCTAGAATTAAAGGATATACAACGAGAAATAACGTTTGACAACCTTTAAACAGTTTTAATAACTATCTCAAAAATTGTCGCTCTGATGCAAACAACTGATGAGTTATCTACTTAAATTTGATGAACAAAACGACTTACGTATTTTAAACATGCTAACCTTTAGCCCGGTAAGCAAATTAAAAAAAAAACGCAATATGTAGGCTACACGAGAACGGAGACGTCGAGTAACCAAAACAAATGCGTTAAACAAATTCGTACACGTTATTTATCAATTTAACTCTAGAATTAAAGGATATACAACGAGAAACAACGTTTGACAACCTTTAAACAGTTTTAATGACTATCTCAAAAATTGTCGCTCTGATGCAAACAACTGATGAGTTATCTACTTAAATTTGATGAACAAAACGACTTACGTATTTTAAACATGCTAACCTTTAGCCCGGTAAGCAAATAAAAAAAAAAACGCAATATGTAGGCTACACGAGAACGGAGACGTCGAGTAACCAAAACAAATGCGTTAAACAAATTCGTACACGTTATTTATCAATTTAACTCTAGAATTAAAGGATATACAACGAGAAACAACGTTTGACAACCTTTAAACAGTTTTAATAACTATCTCAAAAATTATCGCTCTGATGCAAACAACTGATGAGTTATCTACTTAAATTTGATGAACAAAACGACTTACGTATTTTAAACATGCTAACCTTTAGCCCGGTAAGCAAATTAAAAAAAAAAACGCAATATGTAGGCTACACGAGAACGGAGACGTCGAGTAACCAAAACAAATGCGTTAAACAAATTCGTACACGTTATTTATCAATTTAACTCTAGAATTAAAGGATATACAACGAGAAACAACGTTTGACAACCTTTAAACAGTTTTAATAACAATCTCAAAAATTGTCGCTCTGATGCAAACAACTGATGAGTTATCTACTTAAATTTGTTGAACAAAACGACTTACGTATTTTAAACATGCTAACCTTTAGCCCGGTAAGCAAATTTAAAAAAAAACGCAATATGTAGGCTACACGAGAACGGAGACGTCGAGTAACCAAAACAAATGCGTTAAACAAATTCGTACACGTTATTTATCAATTTAACTCTAGAATTAAAGGATATACAACGAGAAACAACGTTTGACAACCTTTAAACAGTTTTAATAACTATCTCAAAAATTATCGCTCTGATGCAAACAACTGATGAGTTATCTACTTAAATTTGTTGAACACAACGACTTACGTATTTTAAACATGCTAACCTTTAGCCCGGTAAGCAAATTAAAAAAAAAACGCAATATGTAGGCTACACGAGAACGGAGACGTCGAGTAACTAAAACAAATGCGTTAAACAAATTCGTACACGTTATTTATCAATTTAACTCTAGAATTAAAGGATATACAACGAGAAACAACGTTTGACAACCTTTAAACAGTTTTAATAACTATCTCAAAAATTGTCGCTCTGATGCAAACAACTGATGAGTTATCTACTTAAATTTGATGAACAAAACGACTTACGTATTTTAAACATGCTAACCTTTAGCCCGGTAAGCAAATTAAAAAAAAAATGCAATATGTAGGCTACGCGAGAACGGAGACGTCGAGTAACCAAAACAAATGCGTTAAACAAATTCGTACACGTTATTTATCAATTTAACTCTAGAATTAAAGGATATACAACGAGAAACAACGTTTGACAACCTTTAAACAGTTTAAATAACTATCTCAAAAATTATCGCTCTGATGCAAACAACTGATGAGTTATCTACTTAAATTTGATGAACAAAACGACTTACGTATTTTAAACATGCTAACCTTTAGCCCGGTAAGCAAATTAAAAAAAAAACGCAATATGTAGGCTACACGAGAACGGAGACGTCGAGTAACCAAAACAAATGCGTTAAACAAATTCGTACACGTTATTTATCAATTTAACTCTAGAATTAAAGGATATACAACGAGAAACAACGTTTGACAACCTTTAAACAGTTTTAATAACTATCTCAAAAATTATCGCTCTGATGCAAACAACTGATGAGTTATCTACTTAAATTTGATGAACAAAACGACTTACGTATTTTAAACATGCTAACCTTTAGCCCGGTAAGCAAATTAAAAAAAAAACGCAATATGTAGGCTACACGAGAACGGAGACGTCGAGTAACCAAAACAAATGCGTTAAACAAATTCGTACACGTTATTTATCAACTTAACTCTAGAATTAAAGGATATACAACGAGAAACAACGTTTGACAACCTTTAAACAGTTTTAATAACTATCTCAAAAATTATCGCTCTGATGCAAACAACTGATGAGTTATCTACTTAAATATGATGAACAAAACGACTTACGTATTTTAAACATGCTAACCTTTAGCCCGGTAAGCAAATTAAAAAAAAAACGCAATATGTAAGCTACACGAGAACGGAGACGTCGAGTAACCAAAACAAATACGTTAAACAAATTCGTACACGTTATTTATCAATTTAACTCTAGAATTAAAGGATATACAACGAGAAACAACGTTTGACAACCTTTAAACAGTTTTAATAACTATCTCAAAAATTATCGCTCTGATGCAAACAACTGATGAGTTATCTACTTAAATATGATGAACAAAACGACTTACGTATTTTAAACATGCTAACCTTTAGCCCGGTAAGCAAATTAAAAAAAAAACGCAATATGTGGGCTACACGAGAACGGAGACGTCGAGTAACCAAAACAAATGCGTTAAACAAATTAGTACACATTATTTATCAATTTAACTCTAGAATTAAAGGATATAAAACGAGAAACAACGTTTGACAACCTTTAAACAGTTTTAATAACTATCTCAAAAATTATCGCTCTGATGCAAACAACTGATGAGTTATCTATTTAAATTTGATGAACAAAACGACTTACGTATTTTAAACATGCTAACCTTTAGCCCGGTAAGCAAATTAAAAAAAAAAACGCAATATGTAGGCTACACGAGAACGGAGACGTCGAGTAACCAAAACAAATGCGTTAAACAAATTCGTACACGTTATTTATCAATTTAACTCTAGAATTAAAGGATATACAACGAGAAACAACGTTTGACAACCTTTAAACAGTTTTAATAACTATCTCAAAAATGATCGCTCTGATGCAAACAACTGATGAGTTATCTACTTAAATTTGATGAACAAAACGACTTACGTATTTTAAACATGCTAACCTTTAGCCCGGTAAGCAAATTAAAAAAAAAACGCAATATGTAGGCTACACGAGAACGGAGACGTCGAGTAACCAAAACAAATGCGTTAAACAAATTCGTACACGTTATTTATCAATTTAACTCTAGAATTAAAGGATATACAACGAGAAACAACGTTTGACAACCTTTAAACAGTTTTAACAACTATCTCAAAAATTATCGCTCTGATGCAAACAACTGATGAGTTATCTACTTAAATTTGATGAACAAAACGACTTACGTATTTTAAACATGCTAACCTTTAGCCCGGTAAGCAAATTAAAAAAAAAACGCAATATGTAGGCTACACGAGAACGGAGACGTCGAGTAACCAAAACAAATGCGTTAAACAAATTCGTACACGTTATTTATCAATTTAACTCTAGAATTAAAGGATATACAACGAAAAACAACGTTTGACAACCTTTAAACAGTTTTAATAACTATCTCAAAAATTATCGCTCTGATGCAAACAACTGATGAGTTATCTACTTAAATTTGATGAACAAAACGACTTACGTATTTTAAACATGCTAACCTTTAGCCCGGTAAGCAAATTAAAAAAAAACGCAATATGTAGGCTACACGAGAACGGAGACGTCGAGTAACCAAAACAAATGCGTTAAACAAATTCGTACACGTTATTTATCAATTTAACTCTAGAATTAAAGGATATACAACGAGAAATAACGTTTGACAACCTTTAAACAGTTTTAATAACTATCTCAAAAATTGTCGCTCTGATGCAAACAACTGATGAGTTATCTACTTAAATTTGATGAACAAAACGACTTACGTATTTTAAACATGCTAACCTTTAGCCCGGTAAGCAAATTAAAAAAAAAACGCAATATGTAGGCTACACGAGAACGGAGACGTCGAGTAACCAAAACAAATGCGTTAAACAAATTCGTACACGTTATTTATCAATTTAACTCTAGAATTAAAGGATATACAACGAGAAACAACGTTTGACAACCTTTAAACAGTTTTAATGACTATCTCAAAAATTGTCGCTCTGATGCAAACAACTGATGAGTTATCTACTTAAATTTGATGAACAAAACGACTTACGTATTTTAAACATGCTAACCTTTAGCCCGGTAAGCAAATAAAAAAAAAAACGCAATATGTAGGCTACACGAGAACGGAGACGTCGAGTAACCAAAACAAATGCGTTAAACAAATTCGTACACGTTATTTATCAATTTAACTCTAGAATTAAAGGATATACAACGAGAAACAACGTTTGACAACCTTTAAACAGTTTTAATAACTATCTCAAAAATTATCGCTCTGATGCAAACAACTGATGAGTTATCTACTTAAATTTGATGAACAAAACGACTTACGTATTTTAAACATGCTAACCTTTAGCCCGGTAAGCAAATTAAAAAAAAAAACGCAATATGTAGGCTACACGAGAACGGAGACGTCGAGTAACCAAAACAAATACGTTAAACAAATTCGTACACGTTATTTATCAATTTAACTCTAGAATTAAAGGATATACAACGAGAAACAACGTTTGACAACCTTTAAACAGTTTTAATAACAATCTCAAAAATTGTCGCTCTGATGCAAACAACTGATGAGTTATCTACTTAAATTTGTTGAACAAAACGACTTACGTATTTTAAACATGCTAACCTTTAGCCCGGTAAGCAAATTTAAAAAAAAACGCAATATGTAGGCTACACGAGAACGGAGACGTCGAGTAACCAAAACAAATGCGTTAAACAAATTCGTACACGTTATTTATCAATTTAACTCTAGAATTAAAGGATATACAACGAGAAACAACGTTTGACAACCTTTAAACAGTTTTAATAACTATCTCAAAAATTATCGCTCTGATGCAAACAACTGATGAGTTATCTACTTAAATTTGTTGAACAAAACGACTTACGTATTTTAAACATGCTAACCTTTAGCCCGGTAAGCAAATTAAAAAAAAAACGCAATATGTAGGCTACACGAGAACGGAGACGTCGAGTAACTAAAACAAATGCGTTAAACAAATTCGTACACGTTATTTATCAATCTAACTCTAGAATTAAAGGATATACAACGAGAAACAACGTTTGACAACCTTTAAACAGTTTTAATAACTATCTCAAAAATTGTCGCTCTGATGCAAACAACTGATGAGTTATCTACTTAAATTTGATGAACAAAACGACTTACGTATTTTAAACATGCTAACCTTTAGCCCGGTAAGCAAATTAAAAAAAAAATGCAATATGTAGGCTACGCGAGAACGGAGACGTCGAGTAACCAAAACAAATGCGTTAAACAAATTCGTACACGTTATTTATCAATTTAACTCTAGAATTAAAGGATATACAACGAGAAACAACGTTTGACAACCTTTAAACAGTTTAAATAACTATCTCAAAAATTATCGCTCTGATGCAAACAACTGATGAGTTATCTACTTAAATTTGATGAACAAAACGACTTACGTATTTTAAACATGCTAACCTTTAGCCCGGTAAGCAAATTAAAAAAAAAACGCAATATGTAGGCTACACGAGAACGGAGACGTCGAGTAACCAAAACAAATGCGTTAAACAAATTCGTACACGTTATTTATCAATTTAACTCTAGAATTAAAGGATATACAACGAGAAACAACGTTTGACAACCTTTAAACAGTTTTAATAACTATCTCAAAAATTATCGCTCTGATGCAAACAACTGATGAGTTATCTACTTAAATTTGATGAACAAAACGACTTACGTATTTTAAACATGCTAACCTTTAGCCCGGTAAGCAAATTAAAAAAAAAACGCAATATGTAGGCTACACGAGAACGGAGACGTCGAGTAACCAAAACAAATGCGTTAAACAAATTCGTACACGTTATTTATCAACTTAACTCTAGAATTAAAGGATATACAACGAGAAACAACGTTTGACAACCTTTAAACAGTTTTAATAACTATCTCAAAAATTATCGCTCTGATGCAAACAACTGATGAGTTATCTACTTAAATATGATGAACAAAACGACTTACGTATTTTAAACATGCTAACCTTTAGCCCGGTAAGCAAATTAAAAAAAAAACGCAATATGTAGGCTACACGAGAACGGAGACGTCGAGTAACCAAAACAAATACGTTAAACAAATTCGTACACGTTATTTATCAATTTAACTCTAGAATTAAAGGATATACAACGAGAAACAACGTTTGACAACCTTTAAACAGTTTTAATAACTATCTCAAAAATTATCGCTCTGATGCAAACAACTGATGAGTTATCTACTTAAATATGATGAACAAAACGACTTACGTATTTTAAACATGCTAACCTTTAGCCCGGTAAGCAAATTAAAAAAAAAACGCAATATGTGGGCTACACGAGAACGGAGACGTCGAGTAACCAAAACAAATGCGTTAAACAAATTAGTACACGTTATTTATCAATTTAACTCTAGAATTAAAGGATATAAAACGAGAAACAACGTTTGACAACCTTTAAACAGTTTTAATAACTATCTCAAAAATTATCGCTCTGATGCAAACAACTGATGAGTTATCTACTTAAATTTGATGAACAAAACGACTTACGTATTTTAAACATGCTAACCTTTAGCCCGGTAAGCAAATTAAAAAAAAAAACGCAATATGTAGGCTACACGAGAACGGAGACGTCGAGTAACCAAAACAAATGCGTTAAACAAATTCGTACACGTTATTTATCAATTTAACTCTAGAATTAAAGGATATACAACGAGAAACAACGTTTGACAACCTTTAAACAGTTTTAATAACTATCTCAAAAATTATCGCTCTGATGCAAACAACTGATGAGCTATCTACTTAAATTTGATGAACAAAACGACTTACGTATTTTAAACATGCTAACCTTTAGCCCGGTAAGCAAATTAAAAAAAAAACGCAATATGTAGGCTACACGAGAACGGAGACGTCGAGTAACCAAAGCAAATGCGTTAAACAAATTCGTACACGTTATTTATCAATTTAACTCTAGAATTAAAGGATATACAACGAGAAACAACGTTTGACAACCTTTAAACAGTTTTAATAACTATCTCAAAAATTATCGCTCTGATGCAAACAACTGATGAGTTATCTACTTAAATTTGATGAACAAAACGACTTACGTATTTTAAACATGCTAACCTTTAGCCCGGTAAGCAAATTAAAAAAAAAAAACGCAATATGTAGGCTACACGAGAACGGAGACGTCGAGTAACCAAAACAAATGCGTTAAACAAATTCGTACACGTTATTTATCAATTTAACTCTAGAATTAAAGGATATACAACGAGAAACAACGTTTGACAACCTTTAAACAGTTTTAATAACTATCTCAAAAATTGTCGCTCTGATGCAAACAACTGATGAGTTATCTACTTAAATTTGTTGAACAAAACGACTTACGTATTTTAAGCAAGCTAACCTTTAGCCCGGTAAGCAAATTAAAAAAAAACGCAATATGTAGGCTACACGAGAACGGAGACGTCGAGTAACCAAAACAAATGCGTTAAACAAATCCGTACACGTTATTTATCAATTTAACTCTAGAATTAAAGGATATACAACGAGAAACAACGTTTGACAACCTTTAAACAGTTTTAATAACTATCTCAAAAATTGTCGCTCTGATGCAAACAACTGATGAGTTATCTACTTAAATTTGATGAACAAAACGACTTACGTATTTTAAACATGCTAACCTTTAGCCCGGTAAGCAAATTAAAAAAAAAACGCAATATGTAGTCTACACGAGAACGGAGACGTCGAGTAACCAAAACCAATGCGTTAAACAAATTCGTACATGTTATTTATCAATTTAACTCTAGAATTAAAGGATATACAACGAGAAACAACGTTTGACAACCTTTAAACAGTTTTAATAACTATCTCAAAAATTATCGCTCTGATGCAAACAACTGAAGAGTTATCTACTTAAATTTGATGAACAAAACGACTTACGTATTTTAAACATGCTAACCTTTAGCCCGGTAAGCAAATTAAAAAAAAAACGCAATATGTGGGCTACACGAGAACGGAGACGTCGAGTAACCAAAACAAATGCGTTAAACAAATTCGTACACGTTATTTATCAATTTAACTCTAGAATTAAAGGATATACAACGAGAAACAACGTTTGACAACCTTTAAACAGTTTTAATAACTATCTCAAAAATTGTCGCTCTGATGCAAACAACTGATGAGTTATCTACTCAAATTTGTTGAACAAAACGACTTACGTATTTTAAACATGCTAACCTTTAGCCCGGTAAGCAAATTTAAAAAAAAAACGCAATATGTAGGCTACACGAGAACGGAGACTTCGAGTAACCAAAACAAATGCGTTAAACAAATTCGTACACGTTATTTATCAATTTAACTCTAGAATTAAAGGATATACAACGAGAAACAACGTTTGACAACCTTTAAACAGTTTTAATAACTATCTCAAAAATTATCGCTCTGATGCAAACAACTGATGAGTTATCTACTTAAATTTGATGAACAAAACGACTTACGTATTTTAAACATGCTAACCTTTAGCCCGGTAAGCAAATTAAAAAAAAAAACGCAATATGTAGGCTACACGAGAACGGAGACGTCGAGTAACCAAAACAAATGCGTTAAACAAATTCGTACACGTTATTTATCAATTTAACTCTAAAATTAAAGGATATACAACGATAAACAACGTTTGACAACCTTTAAACAGTTTTAATAACTATCTCAAAAATTGTCGCTCTGATGCAAACAACTGATGAGTTATCTACTTAAATTTGTTGAACAAAACGACTTACGTATTTTAAACATGCTAACCTTTAGCCCGGTAAGCAAATTAAAAAAAAAAACGCAATATGTAGGCTACACGAGAACGGAGACGTCGAGTAACCAAAACAAATGCGTTAAACAAATTCGTACACGTTATTTATCAATTTAACTCTAGAATTAAAGGATATACAACGAGAAACAACGTTTGACAACCTTTAAACAGTTTTAATAACTATCTCAAAAATTGTCGCTCTGATGCAAACAACTGATGAGTTATCTACATAAGTTTGATGAACAAAACGACTTACGTATTTTAAACATGCTAACCTTTAGCCCGGTAAGCAAATTAAAAAAAAAACGCAATATGTAGGCTACACGAGAACGGAGACGTCGAGTAACCAAAACAAATGCGTTAAACAAATTCGTACACGTTATTTATCAATTTAACTCTAGAATTAAAGGATATACAACGAGAAACAACGTTTGACAACCTTTAAACAGTTTTAATAACTATCTCAAAAATTATCGCTCTGATGCAAACAACTGAGTTGATGAGTTATCTACTTAAATTTGATGAACAAAACGACTTACGTATTTTAAACATGCTAACCTTTAGCCCGGTAAGCAAATTAAAAAAAAAACGCAATATGTAGGCTACACGAGAACGGAGACGTCGAGTAACCAAAACAAATGCGTTAAACAAATTCGTACACGTTATTTATCAATTTAACTCTAGAATTAAAGGATATACAACGAAAAACAACGTTTGACAACCTTTAAACAGTTTTAATAACTATCTCAAAAATTATCGCTCTGATGCAAACAACTGATGAGTTATCTACTTAAATTTGATGAACAAAACGACTTACGTATTTTAAACATGCTAACCTTTAGCCCGGTAAGCAAATTAAAAAAAAACGCAATATGTAGGCTACACGAGAACGGAGACGTCGAGTAACCAAAACAAATGCGTTAAACAAATTCGTACACGTTATTTATCAATTTAACTCTAGAATTAAAGGATATACAACGAGAAATAACGTTTGACAACCTTTAAACAGTTTTAATAACTATCTCAAAAATTGTCGCTCTGATGCAAACAACTGATGAGTTATCTACTTAAATTTGATGAACAAAACGACTTACGTATTTTAAACATGCTAACCTTTAGCCCGGTAAGCAAATTAAAAAAAAAACGCAATATGTAGGCTACACGAGAACGGAGACGTCGAGTAACCAAAACAAATGCGTTAAACAAATTCGTACACGTTATTTATCAATTTAACTCTAGAATTAAAGGATATACAACGAGAAACAACGTTTGACAACCTTTAAACAGTTTTAATGACTATCTCAAAAATTGTCGCTCTGATGCAAACAACTGATGAGTTATCTACTTAAATTTGATGAACAAAACGACTTACGTATTTTAAACATGCTAACCTTTAGCCCGGTAAGCAAATAAAAAAAAAAACGCAATATGTAGGCTACACGAGAACGGAGACGTCGAGTAACCAAAACAAATGCGTTAAACAAATATTTATCAATTTAACTCTAGGATTAAAGGATATACAACGAGAAACAACGTTTGACAACCTTTAAACAGTTTTAATAACTATCTCAAAAATTCTCGCTCTGATGCAAACAACTGATGAGTTATCTACTCAAATTTGTTGAACAAAACGACTTACGTATTTTAAACATGCTAACCTTTAGCCCGGTAAGCAAATTAAAAAAAAAAATGCAATATGTAGGCTACACGAGAACGGAGACGTCGAGTAACCAAAACAAATGCGTTAAACAAATTCGTACACGTTATTTATCAATTTAACTCTAGAATTAAAGGATATACAACGAGAAAAAACATTTGACAACCTTTAAACAGTTTTAATAACTATCTCAAAAATTATCGCTCTGATGCAAACAATTGATGAGTTATCTACTTAAATATGATGAACAAAACGACTTACGTATTTTAAACATGCTAACCTTTAGCCCGGTAAGCAAATTAAAAAAAAAACGCAATATGTAGGCTACACGAGAACGGAGACGTCCAGTAACCAAAACAAATGCGTTAAACAAATTCGTACACGTTATTTATCAATTTAACTCTAGAATTAAAGGATATACAACGAGAAACAACGTTTGACAACCTTTAAACAGTTTTAATAACTATCTCAAAAATTATCGCTCTGATGCAAACAACTGATGAGTTATCTACTTAAATTTGTTGAACAAAACGACTTACGTATTTTAAACATGCTAACCTTTAGCCCGGTAAGCAAATTAAAAAAAAACGCAATATGTAGGCTACACGAGAACGGAGACGTCGAGTAACCAAAACAAATGCGTTAAACAAATTCGTACACGTTATTTATCAATTTAACTCTAGAATTAAAGGATATACAACGAGAAACAACGTTTGACAACCTTTAAACAGTTTTAATAACTATCTCAAAAATTGTCGCTCTGATGCAAACAACTGATGAGTTATCTACTTAAATTTGATGAACAAAACGACTTACGTATTTTAAACATGCTAACCTTTAGCCCGGTAAGCAAATTAAAAAAAAAACGCAATATGTAGGCTACACGAGAACGGAGACGTCGAGTAACCAAAACAAATGCGTTAAACAAATTCGTACACGTTATTTATCAATTTAACTCTAGAATTAAAGGATATACAACGAGAAACAACGTTTGACAACCTTTAAACAGTTTTAATAACTATCTCAAAAATTATCGCTCTGATGCAAACAACTAATGAGTTATCTACTTAAATATGATGAACAAAACGACTTACGTATTTTAAGCATGCTAACCTTTAGCCCGGTAAGCAAATTAAAAAAAAAACGCAATATGTAGGCTACACGAGAACGGAGACGTCGAGTAACAAAAACAAATGCGTTAAACAAATTCGTACACGTTATTTATCAATTTAACTCTAGAATTAAAGGATATACAACGAGAAACAACGTTTGACAACCTTTAAACAGTTTTAATAACTATCTCAAAAATTATCGCTCTGATGCAAACAACAGATGAGTTATCTTCTTAAATATGATGAACAAAACGACTTACGTATTTTAAACATGCTAACCTTTAGCCCGGTAAGCAAATTAAAAAAAAAACGCAATATGTAGGCTACACGAGAACGGAGACGTCGAGTAACCAAAACAAATGCGTTAAACAAATTCGTACACGTTATTTATCAATTTAACTCTAGAATTAAAGGATATACAACGAGAAACAACGTTTGACAACCTTTAAACAGTTTTAATAACTATCTCAAAAATTATCGCTCTGATGCAAACAACTGATGAGTTATCTACTTAAATTTGATGAACAAAACGACTTACGTATTTTAAACATGCTAACCTTTAGCCCGGTAAGCAAATTAAAAAAAAAAACGCAATATGTAGGCTACACGAGAACGGAGACGTCGAGTAACCAAAACAAATGCGTTAAACAAATTCGTACACGTTATTTATCAATTTAACTCTAGAATTAAAGGATATACAACGAGAAACAACGTTTGACAACCTTTAAACAGTTTTAATAACTATCTCAAAAATTATCGCTCTGATGCAATCAACTGATGAGTTATCTACTTAAATATGATGAACAAAACGACTTCCGTATTTTAAACATGCTAACCTTTAGCCCGGTAAGCAAATTAAAAAAAAAAACGCAATATGTAGGCTACACGAGAACGGAGACGTCGAGTAACCAAAACAAATGCGTTAAACAAATTCGTACACGTTATTTATCAATTTAACTCTAGAATTAAAGGATATACAACGAGAAACAACGTTTGACAACCTTTAAACAGTTTTAATAACTATCTCAAAAATTATCGCTCTGATGCAAACAACTGATGAGTTATCTACTTAAATTTGATGAACAAAACGACTTACGTATTTTAAACATGCTAACCTTTAGCCCGGTAAGCAAATTAAAAAAAAAAAAACGCAATATGTAGACTACACGAGAACGGAGACATCGAGTAACCAAAACAAATGCGTTAAACAAATTCGTACACGTTATTTATCAATTTAACTCTAGAATTAAAGGATATACAACGAGAAACAACGTTTGACAACCTTTAAACAGTTTTAATAACTATCTCAAAAATTGTCGCTCTGATGCAAACAACTGATGAGTTATCTACTTAAATTTGTTGAACAAAACGACTTACGTATTTTAAGCATGCTAACCTTTAGCCCGGTAAGCAAATTAAAAAAAAAACGCAATATGTAGGCTACACGAGAACGGAGACGTCGAGTAACCAAAACAAATGCGTTAAACAAATTCGTACACGTTATTTATCAATTTAACTCTAGAATTAAAGGATATACAACGAGAAACAACGTTTGACAACCTTTAAACAGTTTTAATAACTATCTCAAAAATTGTCGCTCTGATGCAAACAACTGATGAGTTATCTACTTAAATTTGATGAACAAAACGACTTACGTATTTTAAACATGCTAACCTTTAGCCCGGTAAGCAAATTAAAAAAAAAACGCAATATGTAGGCTACACGAGAACGGACACGTCGAGTAACCAAAACAAATGCGTTAAACAAATTCGTACACGTTATTTATCAATTTAACTCTAGAATTAAAGGATATACAACGAGAAACAACGTTTGACAACCTTTAAACAGTTTTTATAACTATCTCAAAAATTATCGCTCTGATGCAAACAACTGATGAGTTATCTACTTAAATTTGATGAACAAAACGACTTACGTATTTTAAACATGCTAACCTTTAGCCCGGTAAGCAAATTAAAAAAAAAAGCAATATGTAGGCTACACGAGAACGGAGACGTCTAGTAACCAAAACAAATGCGTTAAACAAATTCGTACACGTTATTTATCAATTTAACTTTAGGATTAAAGGATATACAACGAGAAACAACGTTTGACAACCTTTAAACAGTTTTAATAACTATCTCAAAAATTGTCGCTGTGATGCAAACAACTGATGAGTTATCTACTTAAATTTGATGAACAAAACGACTTACGTATTTTAAACATGCTAACCTTTAGCCCGGTAAGCAAATTAAAAAAAACGCAATATGTAGGCTACACGAGAACGGAGACGTCGAGTAACCAAAACAAATGCGTTAAACAAATTCGTACACGTTATTTATCAATTTAACTCTAGAATTAAAGGATATACAACGAGAAACAACGTTTGACAACCTTTAAACAGTTTTAATAACTATCTCAAAAATTATCGCTCTGATGCAAACAACTGATGAGTTATCTACTTAAATATGATGAGCAAAACGACTTACGTATTTTAAACATGCTAACCTTTAGCCCGGTAAGCAAATTAAAAAAAAAATGCAATATGTAGGCTACACGAGAACGGAGACGTCGAGTAACCAAAACAAATGCGTTAAACAAATTCGTACACGTTATTTATCAATTTAACTCTAGAATTAAAGGATATACAACGAGAAACAACGTTTGACAACCTTTAAACAGTTTTAATAACTATCTCAAAAATTATCGCTCTGATGCAAACAACTGATGAGTTATCTACTTAAATTTGTAGAACAAAACGACTTACGTATTTTAAGCATGCTAACCTTTAGCCCGGTAAGCAAATTAAAAAAAAAACGCAATATGTAGGCTACACGAGAACGGAGACGTCGAGTAACAAAAACAAATGCGTTAAACAAATTCGTACACGTTATTTATCAATTTAACTCTAGAATTAAAGGATATACAACGAGAAACAACGTTTGACAACCTTTAAACAGTTTTAATAACTATCTCAAAAATTATCGCTCTGATGCAAACAACAGATGAGTTATCTTCTTAAATATGATGAACAAAACGACTTACGTATTTTAAACATGCTAACCTTTAGCCCGGTAAGCAAATTAAAAAAAAAACGCAATATGTAGGCTACACGAGAACGGAGACGTCGAGTAACCAAAACAAATGCGTTAAACAAATTCGTACACGTTATTTATCAATTTAACTCTAGAATTAAAGGATATACAACGAGAAACAACGTTTGACAACCTTTAAACAGTTTTAATAACTATCTCAAAAATTATCGCTCTGATGCAAACAACAGATGAGTTATCTTCTTAAATATGATGAACAAAACGACTTACGTATTTTAAACATGCTAACCTTTAGCCCGGTAAGCAAATTAAAAAAAAAACGCAATATGTAGGCTACACGAGAACGGAGACGTCGAGTAACCAAAACAAATGCGTTAAACAAATTCGTACACGTTATTTATCAATTTAACTCTAGAATTAAAGGATATACAACGAGAAACAACGTTTGACAACCTTTAAACAGTTTTAATAACTATCTCAAAAATTATCGCTCTGATGCAAACAACTAATGAGTTATCTACTTAAATATGATGAACAAAACGACTTACGTATTTTAAGCATGCTAACCTTTAGCCCGGTAAGCAAATTAAAAAAAAAACGCAATATGTAGGCTACACGAGAACGGAGACGTCGAGTAACCAAAACAAATGCGTTAAACAAATTCGTACACGTTATTTATCAATTTAACTCTAGAATTAAAGGTTATACAACGAGAAACAACGTTTGACAACCTTTAAACAGTTTTAATAACTATCTCAAAAATTATCGCTCTGATGCAAACAACTAATGAGTTATCTACTTAAATATGATGAACAAAACGACTTACGTATTTTAAGCATGCTAACCTTTAGCCCGGTAAGCAAATTAAAAAAAAAACGCAATATGTAAGCTACACGAGAACGGAGACGTCGAGTAACCAAAACAAATGCGTTAAACAAATTCGTACACGTTATTTATCAATTTAACTCTAGAATTAAAGGATATACAACGAGAAACAACGTTTGACAATCTTTAAACAGTTTTAATAACTATCTCAAAAATTATCGCTCTGATGCAAACAACTGATGAGTTATCTACTTAAATTTGATGAACAAAACGACTTACGTATTTTAAACATGCTAACCTTTAGCCCGGTAAGCAAATTAAAAAAAAAGCAATAT
Organism: Eurosta solidaginis; assembly: GCF_040869045.1. Taxonomy (NCBI): domain Eukaryota; kingdom Metazoa; phylum Arthropoda; class Insecta; order Diptera; family Tephritidae; genus Eurosta; species Eurosta solidaginis. The sequence goes on from NW_027136984.1 coordinate 49,885, forward strand.
GTAGGCTACACGAGAACGGAGACGTCTAGTAACCAAAACAAATGCGTTAAACAAATTCGTACACGGTTATTTATCAATTTAACTCTAGAATTAAAGGATATACAACGAGAAACAACGTTTGACAACCTTTAAACAGTTTTAATAACTATCTCAAAAATTATCGCTCTGATGCAAACAACTGATGAGTTATCTACTTAAATTTGATGAACAAAACGACTTACGTATTTTAAACATGCTAACCTTTAGCCCGGTAAGCAAATTAAAAAAAAAAAACGCAATATGTAGACTACACGAGAACGGAGACATCGAGTAACCAAAACAAATGCTTTAAACAAATTCGTACACGTTATTTATCAATTTAACTCTAGAATTAAAGGATATACAACGAGAAACAACGTTTGACAACCTTTAAACAGTTTTAATAACTATCTCAAAAATTGTCGCTCTGATGCAAACAACTGATGAGTTATCTACTTAAATTTGTTGAACAAAACGACTTACGTATTTTAAGCATGCTAACCTTTAGCCCGGTAAGCAAATTAAAAAAAAAAACGCAATATGTAGGCTACACGAGAACGGAGACGTCGAGTAACCAAAACAAAGGCGTTAAACAAATTCGTACACGTTATTTATCAATTTAACTCTAGAATTAAAGGATATACAACGAGAAACAACGTTTGACAACCTTTAAACAGTTTTAATAACTATCTCAAAAATTGTCGCTCTGATGCAAACAACTGATGAGTTATCTACTTAAATTTGATGAACAAAACGACTTACGTATTTTAAACATGCTAACCTTTAGCCCGGTAAGCAAATTAAAAAAAAAAACGCAATATGTAGGCTACACGAGAACGGACACGTCGAGTAACCAAAACAAATGCGTTAAACAAATTCGTACACGTTATTTATCAATTTAACTCTAGAATTAAAGGATATACAACGAGAAACAACGTTTGACAACCTTTAAACAGTTTTTATAACTATCTCAAAAATTATCGCTCTGATGCAAACAACTGATGAGTTATCTACTTAAATTTGATGAACAAAACGACTTACGTATTTTAAACATGCTAACCTTTAGCCCGGTAAGCAAATTAAAAAAAAAAGCAATATGTAGGCTACACGAGAACGGAGACGTCTAGTAACCAAAACAAATGCGTTAAACAAATTCGTACACGTTATTTATCAATTTAACTTTAGGATTAAAGGATATACAACGAGAAACAACGTTTGACAACCTTTAAACAGTTTTAATAACTATCTCAAAAATTGTCGCTCTGATGCAAACAACTGATGAGTTATCTACTTAAATTTGATGAACAAAACGACTTACGTATTTTAAACATGCTAACCTTTAGCCCGGTAAGCAAATTAAAAAAAACGCAATATGTAGGCTACACGAGAACGGAGACGTCGAGTAACCAAAACAAATGCGTTAAACAAATTCGTACACGTTATTTATCAATTTAACTCTAGAATTAAAGGATATACAACGAGAAACAACGTTCGACAACCTTTAAACAGTTTTAATACCTATCTCAAAAATTGTCGCTCTGATGCAAACAACTGATGAGTTATCTACTCAAATTTGTTGAACAAAACGACTTACGTATTTTAAGCATGCTAACCATTAGCCCGGTAAGCAAATTAAAAAAAAAACGCATTATGTAGGCTACACGAGAACGGAGACGTCGAGTAACCAAAACAAATGCGTTAAACAAATTCGTACACGTGATTTATCAATTTAACTCTAGGATTAAAGGATATACAACGAGAAACAACGTTTGACAACCTTTAAACAGTTTTAATAACTATCTCAAAAATTGTCGCTCTGATGCAAACAACTGATGAGTTATCTACTTAAATTTGATGAACAAAACGACTTACGTATTTTAAACATGCTAACCTTTAGCCCGGTAAGCAAATTAAAAAAAAACGCAATATGTAGGCTACACGGGAACGGAGACGTCGAGTAACCAAAACAAATGCGTTAAACAAATTCGTACACGTTATTTATCAATTTAACTCTAGAATTAAAGGATATACAACGAGAAACAACGTTTGACAACCTTTAAACAGTTTTAATAACTATCTCAAAAATTATCGCTCTGATGCAAACAACTGATGAGTTATCTACTTAAATTTGATGAACAAAACGACTTACGTATTTTAAACATGCTAACCTTTAGCCCGGTAAGCAAATTAAAAAAAAAAAGCAATATGTAAGCTACACGAGAACGGAGACGTCGAGTAACCAAAACAAATGCGTTAAACAAATTCGTACACGTTATTTATCAATTTAACTCTAGAATTAAAGGATATACAACGAGAAACAACGTTTGACCACCTTTAAACAGTTTTAATAACTATCTCAAAAATTATCGCTCTGATGCAAACAACTGATGAGTTATCTACTTAAATTTGATGAACAAAACGACTTACGTATTTCAAACATGCTAACCTTTAGCCCGGTAAGCAAATTAAAAAAAAAACGCAATATGTAGGCTACACGAGAACGGAGACGTCGAGTAACCAAAACAAATGCGTTAAACAAATTCGTACACGTTATTTATCAATTTAACTCTAGAATTAAAGGATATACAACGAGAAACAACGTTTGACAACCTTTAAACAGTTTTAATAACCATCAAAAATTGTCGCTCTGATGCAAACAACTGATGAGTTATCTACTTAAATTTGTTGAACAAAACGACTTACGTATTTTAAGCATGCTAACCTTTAGCCCGGTAAGCAAATTAAAAAAAAAACGCAATATGTAGGCTACACGAGAACGGAGACGTCGAGTAACCAAAACAAATGCGTTAAACAAATTCGTACACGTTATTTATCAATTTAACTCTAGAATTAAAGGATATACAACGAGAAACAACGTTTGACAACCTTTAAAGAGTTTTAATAACTATCTCAAAAATTATCGCTCTGATGCAAACAACTGATGAGTTATCTACTTAAATTTGATGAACAAAGCGACTTACGTATTTTAAGCATGCTAACCTTTAGCCCGGTAAGCAAATTAAAAAAAAACGCAATATGTAGGCTACACGAGAACGGAGACGTCGAGTAACCAAAACAAATGCGTTAAACAAATTCGTACACGTTATTTATCAATTTAACTCTAGAATTAAAAGATATACAACGAGAAACAACGTTTGACAACCTTTAAACAGTTTTAATAACTATCTCAAAAATTATCGCTCTGATGCAAACAACTGATGAGTTATCTACTTAAATTTGATGAACAAAACGACTTACGTATTTTAAACATGCTAACCTTTAGCCCGGTAAGCAAATTAAAAAAAAAACGCAATATGTAGGCTACACGAGAACGGAGACGTCGAGTAACCAAAAGAAATGCGTTAAACAAATTCGTACACGTTATTTATCAATTTTACTCTAGAATTAAAGGATATACAACGAGAAACAACGTTTGACAACCTTTAAACAGTTTTAATAACTATCTCAAAAATTATCGCTCTGATGCAAACAACTGATGAGTTATCTACATAAATATGATGAACAAAACGACTTACGTATTTTAAACATGCTAACCTTTAGCCCGGTAAGCAAATTAAAAAAAAAACGCAATATGTAGGCTACACGAGAACGGAGACGTCGAGAAACCAAAACAAATGCGTTAAACAAATTCGTACACGTTGTTTATCAATTTAACTCTAGAATTAAAGGATATACAACGAGAAACAACATTTGACAACCTTTAAACAGTTTTAATACCTATCTCAAAAATTATCGCTCTGATGCAAACAACTGATGAGTTATCTACTTAAATATGATGAACAAAAGGACTTACGTATTTTAAACATGCTAACCTTTAGCCCGGTAAGCAAATTAAAAAAAAAACACAATATGTAGGCTACACGAGAACGGAGACGTCGAGTAACCAAAACAAATGCGTTAAACAAATTCGTACACGTTATTTATCAATTTTACTCTAGAATTAAAGGATATACAACGAGAAACAACGTTTGACAACCTTTAAACAGTTTTAATAACTATCTCAAAAATTATCGCTCTGATGCAAACAACTGATGAGTTATCTACTTAAATTTGTTGAACAAAACGACTTACGTATTTTAAACATGCTAACCTTTAGCCCGGTAAGCAAATTAAAAAAAAAACGCAATATGTAGGCTACACGAGAACGGAGACGTCGAGTAACCAAAACAAATGCGTTAAACAAATTCGTACACGTTATTTATCAATTTAACTCTAGAATTAAAGGATATACAACAAGAAACAACGTTTGACAACCTTTAAACAGTTTTAATAACTATCACAAAAATTATCGCTCTGATGCAAACAACTGATGAGTTATCTACTTAAATTTGTTGAACAAAACGACTTACGTATTATTACAACGAGAAACAACGTTTGACAACCTTTAAACAGTTTTAATAACTATCTCAAAAATTGTCGCTCTGATGCAAACAACTGATGAGTTATCTACTTAAATTTGATGAACAAAACGACTTACGTATTTTAAACATGCTAGCCTTTAGCCCGGTAAGCAAATTAAAAAAAAAACGCAATATGTAGGCTACACGAGAACGGAGACGTCGAGTAACCAAAACAAATGCGTTAAACAAATTCGTACACGTTATTTATCAATTTAACTCTAGAATTAAAGGACATACAACGAGAAACAACGTTTGACAACCTTTAAACAGTTTTAATAACTATCTCAAAAATTGTCGCTCTGAAGCAAACAACTGATGAGTTATCTACTTAAATTTGTTGAACAAAACGACTTACGTATTTTAAACATGCTAACCTTTAGCCCGGTAAGCAAATTAAAAAAAAACGCAATATGTAGGCTACACGAGAACGGAGACGTCGAATAACCAAAACAAATGCGTTAAACAAATTCGTACACGTTATTTATTAATTTAACTCTAGAATTAAAGGATATACAACGAGAAACAACGTTTGACAACCTTTAAACAGTTTTAATAACTATCTCAAAAATTATCGCTCTGATGCAAACAACTGATGAGTTATCTACTTAAATATGATGAACAAAACGACTTACGTATTTTAAGCATGCTAACCTTTAGCCCGGTAAGCAAATTAAAAAAAAACGCAATATGTAGGCTACACGAGAACGGAGACGTCGAGTAACCAAAACAAATGCGTTAAACAAATTCGTACACGTTATTTATCAATTTAACTCTAGAATTAAAGGATATACAACGAGAAACAACGTTTGACAACCTTTAAACAGTTTTAATAACTATCTCAAAAATTGTCGCTCTGATGCAAACAACTGATGAGTTATCTACTTAAATTTGTTGAACAAAACGACTTACGTATTTTAAGCATGCTAACCTTTAGCCCGGTAAGCAAATTTAAAAAAAAACGCAATATGTAGGCTACACGAGAACGGAGACGTCGAGTAACCAAAACAAATGCGTTAAACAAATTCGTACACGTTATTTATCAATTTAACTCTAGAATTAAAGGATATACAACGAGAAACAACGTTTGACAACCTTTAAACAGTTTTAATAACTATCTCAAAAATTATCGCTCTAATGCAAACAACTGATGAGTTATCTACTTAAATATGATGAACATAACGACTTACGTATTTTAAACATGCTAACCTTTAGCCCGGTAAGCAAATTAAAAAAAAAAACGCAATATGTAGGCTACACGAGAACGGAGACGTCGAGTAACCAAAACAAATGCGTTAAACAAATTCGTACACGTTATTTATCAATTTAACTCTAGAATTAAAGGACATACAACGAGAAAAAACGTTTGACAACCTTTAAACAGTTTTAATAACTATCTCAAAAATTGTCGCTCTGAAGCAAACAACTGATGAGTTATCTACTTAAATTTGTTGAACAAAACGACTTACGTATTTTAAACATGCTAACCTTTAGCCCGGTAAGCAAATTAAAAAAAAACGCAATATGTAGGCTACACGAGAACGGAGACGTCGAGTAACCAAAACAAATGCGTTAAACAAATTCGTACACGTTATTTATCAATTTAACTCTAGAATTAAAGGATATACAACGAGAAACAATTTTTGACAACCTTTAAACAGTTTTAATAACTATCTCAAAAATTCTCGCTCTGATGCAAACAACTGATGAGTTATCTACTTAAATTTGATGAACAAAACGACTTACGTATTTTAAACATGCTAACCTTTAGCCCGGTAAGCAAATTAAAAAAAAAACGCAATATGTAGGCTACACGAAAACGGAGACGTCGAGTAACCAAAACAAATGCGTTAAACAAATTCGTACACGTTATTTATCAATTTAACTCTAGAATTAAAGGATATACAACGAGAAACAACGTTTGACAACCTTTAAACAGTTTTAATAACTATCTCAAAAATTATCGCTCTGATGCAAACAACTGATGAGTTATCTACTTAAATATGATGAACAAAACGACTTACGTATTTTAAGCATGCTAACCTTTAGCCCGGTAAGCAAATTAAAAAAAAAACGCAATATGTAGGCTACACGAGAACGGAGACGTCGAGTAACCAAAACAAATGCGTTAAACAAATTCGTACACGTTATTTATCAATTTAACTCTAGAATTAAAGGATATACAACGAGAAACAACGTTTGACAACCTTTAAACAGTTTTAATAACTATCTCAAAAATTATCGCTCTGAGCAAACAACTGATGAGTTATCTACTTAAATATGATGAACAAAACGACTTACGTATTTTAAACATGCTAACCTTTAGCCCGGTAAGCAAATTAAAAAAAAAACGCAATATGTAGGCTACACGAGAACGGAGACGTCGAGTAACCAAAACAAATGCGTTAAACAAATTCGTACACGTTATTTATCAATTTAAATCTAGGATTAAAGGATATACAACGAGAAACAACGTTTGACAACCTTTAAACAGTTTTAATAACTATCTCAAAAATTATCGCTCTGATGCAAACAACTGATGAGTTATCTACTTAAATTTGATGAACAAAACGACTTACGTATTTTAAACATGCTAACCTTTAGCCCGGTAAGCAAATTAAAAAAAAAACGCAATATGTAGGCTACACGAGAACGGAGACGTCGAGTAACCAAAACAAATGCGTTAAACAAATTAGTACACGTTATTTATCAATTTAACTCTAGAATTAAAGGATATACAACGAGAAACAACGTTTGACAACCTTTAAACAGTTTTAATAACTATCTCAAAAATTATCGCTCTGATGCAAACAACTGATGAGTTATCTACTTAAATTTGATGAACAAAACGACTTACGTATTTTAAACATGCTAGCCTTTAGCCCGGTAAGCAAATTAAAAAAAAAACGCAATATGTAGGCTACACGAGAACGGAGACGTCGAGTAACCAAAACAAACGCGTTAAACAAATTCGTACACGTTATTTATCAATTTAACTCTAGAATTAAAGGATATACAACGAGAAACAACGTTTGACAACCTTTAAACAGTTTTAATAACTATCTCAAAAATTGTCGCTCTGATGCAAACAACTGATGAGTTATCTACTTAAATTTGTTGAACAAAACGACTTACGTATTTTAAACATGCTAACCTTTAGCCCGGTAAGCAAATTAAAAAAAAAACGCAATATGTAGGCTACACGAGAACGGAGACGTCGAGTAACCAAAACAAATGCGTTAAACAAATTCGTACACGTTATTTATCAATTTAACTCTAGAATTAAAGGATATACAACGAGAAACAACGTTTGACAACCTTTAAACAGTTTTAATAACTATCTCAAAAATTATCGCTCTGATGCAAACAACTGATGAGTTATCTACTTAAATTTGATGAACAAAACGACTTACGTATTTTAAACATGCTAACCTTTAGCCCGGTAAGCAAATTAAAAAAAAAACCCAATATGTAGGCTACACGAGAACGGAGACGTCGAGTAACCAAAACAAATGCGTTAAACAAATTCGTACACGTTATTTATCAATTTAACTCTAGAATTAAAGGATATACAACGAGAAACAACGTTTGACAACCTTTAAACAGTTTTAATAACTATCTCAAAAATTGTCGCTCTGATGCAAACAACTGATGAGTTATCTACTTAAATTTGATGAACAAAACGACTTACGTATTTTAAACATGCTAGCCTTTAGCCCGGTAAGCAAATTAAAAAAAAAACGCAATATGTAGGCTACACGAGAACGGAGACGTCGAGTAACCAAAACAAATGCGTTAAACAAATTCGTACACGTTATTTATCAATTTAACTCTAGAATTAAAGGACATACAACGAGAAACAACGTTTGACAACCTTTAAACAGTTTTAATAACTATCTCAAAAATTGTCGCTCTGAAGCAAACAACTGATGAGTTATCTACTTAAATTTGTTGAACAAAACGACTTACGTATTTTAAACATGCTAACCTTTAGCCCGGTAAGCAAATTAAAAAAAAACGCAATATGTAGGCTACACGAGAACGGAGACGTCGAGTAACCAAAACAAATGCGTTAAACAAATTCGTACACGTTATTTATTAATTTAACTCTAGAATTAAAGGATATACAACGAGAAACAACGTTTGACAACCTTTAAACAGTTTTAATAACTATCTCAAAAATTATCGCTCTGATGCAAACAACTGATGAGTTATCTACTTAAATATGATGAACAAAACGACTTACGTATTTTAAGCATGCTAACCTTTAGCCCGGTAAGCAAATTAAAAAAAAACGCAATATGTAGGCTACACGAGAACGGAGACGTCGAGTAACCAAAACAAATGCGTTAAACAAATTCGTACACGTTATTTATCAATTTAACTCTAGAATTAAAGGATATACAACGAGAAACAACGTTTGACAACCTTTAAACAGTTTTAATAACTATCTCAAAAATTATCGCTCTGATGCAAACAACTGATGAGTTATCTACTTAAATTTGTTGAACAAAACGACTTACGTATTTTAAGCATGCTAACCTTTAGCCCGGTAAGCAAATTTAAAAAAAAACGCAATATGTAGGCTACACGAGAACGGAGACGTCGAGTAACCAAAACAAATGCGTTACACAAATTCGTACACGTTATTTATCAATTTAACTCTAGAATTAAAGGATATACAACGAGAAACAACGTTTGACAACCTTTAAACAGTTTTAATAACTATCTCAAAAATTATCGCTCTAATGCAAACAACTGATGAGTTATCTACTTAAATATGATGAACATAACGACTTACGTATTTTAAACATGCTAACCTTTAGCCCGGTAAGCAAATTAAAAAAAAAAACGCAATATGTAGGCTACACGAGAACGGAGACGTCGAGTAACCAAAACAAATGCGTTAAACAAATTCGTACACGTTATTTATCAATTTAACTCTAGAATTAAAGGACATACAACGAGAAACAACGTTTGACAACCTTTAAACAGTTTTAATAACTATCTCAAAAATTGTCGCTCTGAAGCAAACAACTGATGAGTTATCTACTTAAATTTGTTGAACAAAACGACTTACGTATTTTAAACATGCTAACCTTTAGCCCGGTAAGCAAATTAAAAAAAAACGCAATATGTAGGCTACACGAGAACGGAGACGTCGAGTAACCAAAACAAATGCGTTAAACAAATTCGTACACGTTATTTATCAATTTAACTCTAGAATTAAAGGATATACAACGAGAAACAACGTTTGACAACCTTTAAACAGTTTTAATAACTATCTCAAAAATTATCGCTCTGATGCAAACAACTGATGAGTTATCTACTTAAATATGATGAACAAAACGACTTACGTATTTTAAGCATGCTAACCTTTAGCCCGGTAAGCAAATTAAAAAAAAAACGCAATATGTAGGCTACACGAGAACGGAGACGTCGAGTAACCAAAACAAATGCGTTAAACAAATTCGTACACGTTATTTATCAATTTAACTCTAGAATTAAAGGATATACAACGAGAAACAACGTTTGACAACCTTTAAACAGTTTTAATAACTATCTCAAAAATTATCGCTCTGATGCAAACAACTGATGAGTTATCTACTTAAATTTGTTGAACAAAACGACTTACGTATTTTAAGCATGCTAACCTTTAGCCCGGTAAGCAAATTAAAAAAAAAACGCAATATGTAGGCTACACGAGAACGGAGACGTCGAGTAACCAAAACAAATGCGTTAAACAAATTCGTACACGTTATTTATCAATTTAACTCTAGAATTAAAGGATATACAACGAGAAACAACGTTTGACAACCTTTAAACAGTTTTAATAACTATCTCAAAAATTATCGCTCTAATGCAAACAACTGATGAGTTATCTACTTAAATATGATGAACATAACGACTTACGTATTTTAAACATGCTAACCTTTAGCCCGGTAAGCAAATTAAAAAAAAAAACGCAATATGTAGGCTACACGAGAACGGAGACGTCGAGTAACCAAAACAAATGCGTTAAACAAATTCGTACACGTTATTTATCAATTTAACTCTAGAATTAAAGGATATACAACGAGAAACAACGTTTGAAAACCTTTAAACAGTTTTAATAACTATCTCAAAAATTGTCGCTCTGATGCAAACAACTGATGAGTTATCTACTTAAATTTGATGAACAAAACGACTTACGTATTTTAAACATGCTAACCTTTAGCCCGGTAAGCAAATTAAAAAAAAAACGCAATATGTAGGCTACACGAGAACGGAGACGTCGAGTAACCAAAACAAATGCGTTAAACAAATTCGTACACGTTATTTATCAATTTAACTCTAGAATTAAAGGATATACAACGAGAAACAACGTTTGACAACCTTTAAACAGTTTTAATAACTATCTCAAAAATTATCGCTCTGATGCAAACAACTGATGAGTTATCTACTTAAATATGATGAACAAAACGACTTACGTATTTTAAACATGCTAACCTTTAGCCCGGTAAGCAAATTAAAAAAAAAAACGCAATATGTAGGCTACACGAGAACGGAGACGTCGAGTAACCAAAACAAATGCGTTAAACAAATTCGTACACGTTATTTATCAATTTAACTCTAGAATTAAAGGATATACAACGAGAAACAACGTTTGACAACCTTTAAACAGTTTTAATAACTATCTCAAAAATTATCGCTCTGATGCAAACAACTGATGAGTTATCTACTTAAATTTGATGAACAAAACGACTTACGTATTTTAAGCATGCTAACCTTTAGCCCGGTAAGCAAATTAAAAAAAAACGCAATATGTAGGCTACACGAGAACGGAGACGTCGAGTAACCAAAACAAATGCGTTAAACAAATTCGTACACGTTATTTATCAATTTAACTCTAGAATTAAAGGATATACAACGAGAAACAACGTTTGACAACCTTTAAACAGTTTTAATAACTATCTCAAAAATTATCGCTCTGATGCAAACAACTGATGAGTTATCTACTCAAATTTGTTGACAAAACGACTTACGTATTTTAAACATGCTAACCTTTAGCCCGGTAAGCAAATTAAAAAAAAAACGCAATATGTAGGCTACACGAGAACGGAGACGTCGAGTAACTAAAACAAATGCGTTAAACAAATTCGTACACGTTATTTATCAATTTAACTCTAGAATTAAAGGATATACAACGAGAAACAACGTTTGACAACCTTTAAACAGTTTTAATAACTATCTCAAAAATTATCGCTCTGATGCAAACAACTGATGAGTTATCTACTCAAATTTGTTGAACAAAACGACTTACGTATTTTAAACATGCTAACCTTTAGCCCGGTAAGCAAATTAAAAAAAAAAAACGCAATATGTAGGCTACACGAAAACGGAGACGTCGAGTAACCAAAACAAATGCGTTAAACAAATTCGTACACGTTATTTATCAATTTAACTCTAGAATTAAAGGATATACAACGAGAAACAACGTTTGACAACCTTTAAACAGTTTTAATAACCATCTCAAAAATTATCGCTCTGATGCAAACAACTGATGAGTTATCTACTCAAATTTGATGAACAAAACGACTTACGTATTTTAAACATGCTAACCTTTAGCCCGGTAAGCAAATTAAAAAAAAACGCAATATGTAGGCTACACGAGAACAGAGACGTCGAGTAACCAAAACAAATGCGTTAAACAAATTCGTACACGTTATTTATCAATTTAACTCTAGAATTAAAGGATATACAACGAGAAACAACGTTTGACAACCTTTAAACAGTTTTAATAACTATCTCAAAAATTATCGCTCTGATGCAAACAACTGATGAGTTATCTACTTAAATATGATGAACAAAACGACTTACGTATTTTAAACATGCTAACCTTTAGCCCGGTAAGCAAATGAAAAAAAAAACGCAATATGTAGGCTACACGAGAACGGAGACGTCGAGTAACCAAAACAAATGCGTTAAACAAATTCGTACACGTTATTTATCAATTTAACTCTAGAATTAAAGGATATACAATGAGAAACAACGTTTGACAACCTTTAAACAGTTTTAATAACTATCTCAAAAATTATCGCTCTGATGCAAACAACTGATGAGTTATCTACTTAAATATGATGAACAAAACGACTTACGTATTTTAAGCATGCTAACCTTTAGCCCGGTAAGCAAATTAAAAAAAAACGCAATATGTAGGCTACACGAGAACGGAGACGTCGAGTAACCAAAACAAATGCGTTAAACAAATTCGTACACGTTATTTATCAATTTAACTCTAGAATTAAAGGATATACAACGAGAAACAACGTTTGACAACCTTTAAACAGTTTTAATAACTATCTCAAAAATTATCGCTCTGATGCAAACAACTGATGAGTTATCTACTTAAATTTGTTGAACAAAACGACTTACGTATTTTAAGCATGCTAACCTTTAGCCCGGTAAGCAAATTAAAAAAAAAACGCAATATGTAGGCTACACGAGAACGGAGACGTCGAGTAACCAAAACAAATGCGTTAAACAAATTCGTACACGTTATTTATCAATTTAACTCTAGAATTAAAGGATATACAACGAGAAACAACGTTTGACAACCTTTAAACAGTTTTAATAACTATCTCAAAAATTATCGCTCTGATGCAAACAACTGATGAGTTATCTACTTAAATTTGATGAACAAAACGACTTACGTATTTTAAACATGCTAACCTTTAGCCCGGTAAGCAAATTAAAAAAAAAAACGCAATATGTAGGCTACACGAGAACGGAGACGTCGAGTAACCAAAACAAATGCGTTAAACAAATTCGTACACGTTATTTATCAATTTAACTCTAGAATTAAAGGATATACAACGAGAAACAACGTTTGACAACCTTTAAACAGTTTTAATAACTATCTCAAAAATTATCGCTCTGATGCAAACAACTGATGAGTTATCTACTTAAATATGATGAACAAAACGACTTACGTATTTTAAACATGCTAACCTTTAGCCCGGTAAGCAAATTAAAAAAAAAACGCAATATGTAGGCTACACGAGAACGGAGACGTCGAGTAACCAAAACAAATGCGTTAAACAAATTCGTACACGTTATTTATCAATTTAACTCTAGAATTAAAGGATATACAACGAGAAACAACGTTTGACCACCTTTAAACAGTTTTAATAACTATCTCAAAAATTATCGCTCTGATGCAAACAACTGATGAGTTATCTACTTAAATTTGATGAACAAAACGACTTACGTATTTCAAACATGCTAACCTTTAGCCCGGTAAGCAAATTAAAAAAAAAACGCAATATGTAGGCTACACGAGAACGGAGACGTCGAGTAACCAAAACAAATGCGTTAAACAAATTCGTACACGTTATTTATCAATTTAACTCTAGAATTAAAGGATATACAACGAGAAACAACGTTTGACAACCTTTGAACAGTTTTAATAACCATCAAAAATTGTCGCTCTGATGCAAACAACTGATGAGTTATCTACTTAAATTTGTTGAACAAAACGACTTACGTATTTTAAGCATGCTAACCTTTAGCCCGGTAAGCAAATTAAAAAAAAACGCAATATGTAGGCTACACGAGAACGGAGACGTCGAGTAACCAAAACAAATGCGTTAAACAAATTCGTACACGTTATTTATCAATTTAACTCTAGAATTAAAGGATATACAACGAGAAACAACGTTTGACAACCTTTAAAGAGTTTTAATAACTATCTCAAAAATTATCGCTCTGATGCAAACAACTGATGAGTTATCTACTTAAATTTGATGAACAAAACGACTTACGTATTTTAAGCATGCTAACCTTTAGCCCGGTAAGCAAATTAAAAAAAAAAACGCAATATGTAGGCTACACGAGAACGGAGACGTCGAGTAACCAAAACAAATGCGTTAAACAAATTCGTACACGTTATTTATCAATTTAACTCTAGAATTAAAAGATATACAACGAGAAACAACGTTTGACAACCTTTAAACAGTTTTAATAACTATCTCAAAAATTATCGCTCTGATGCAAACAACTGATGAGTTATCTACTTAAATTTGATGAACAAAACGACTTACGTATTTTAAACATGCTAACCTTTAGCCCGGTAAGCAAATTAAAAAAAAAACGCAATATGTAGGCTACACGAGAACGGAGACGTCGAGTAACCAAAAGAAATGCGTTAAACAAATTCGTACACGTTATTTATCAATTTTACTCTAGAATTAAAGGATATACAACGAGAAACAACGTTTGACAACCTTTAAACAGTTTTAATAACTATCTCAAAAATTATCGCTCTGATGCAAACAACTGATGAGTTATCTACATAAATATGATGAACAAAACGACTTACGTATTTTAAACATGCTAACCTTTAGCCCGGTAAGCAAATTAAAAAAAAAAACGCAATATGTAGGCTACACGAGAACGGAGACGTCGAGTAACCAAAACAAATGCGTTAAACAAATTCGTACACGTTGTTTATCAATTTAACTCTAGAATTAAAGGATATACAACGAGAAACAACATTTGACAACCTTTAAACAGTTTTAATACCTATCTCAAAAATTATCGCTCTGATGCAAACAACTGATGAGTTATCTACTTAAATATGATGAACAAAAGGACTTACGTATTTTAAACATGCTAACCTTTAGCCCGGTAAGCAAATTAAAAAAAAAACGCAATATGTAGGCTACACGAGAACGGAGACGTCGAGTAACCAAAACAAATGCGTTAAACAAATTCGTACACGTTATTTATCAATTTTACTCTAGAATTAAAGGATATACAACGAGAAACAACGTTTGACAACCTTTAAACAGTTTTAATAACTATCTCAAAAATTATCGCTCTGATGCAAACAACTGATGAGTTATCTACTTAAATTTGTTGAACAAAACGACTTACGTATTTTAAACATGCTAACCTTTAGCCTGGTAAGCAAATTAAAAAAAAAACGCAATATGTAGGCTACACGAGAACGGAGACGTCGAGTAACCAAAACAAATGCGTTAAACAAATTCTTACACGTTATTTATCAATTTAACTCTAGAATTAAAGGATATACAACGAGAAACAACGTTTGACAACCTTTAAACAGTTTTAATAACTATCTCAAAAATTATCGCTCTGATGCAAACAACTGATGAGTTATCTACTTAAATTTGATGAACAAAACGACTTACGTATTTTAAACATGCTAACCTTTAGCCCGGTAAGCAAATTAAAAAAAAAACGCAATATGTAGGCTACACGAGAACGGAGACGTCGAGTAACCAAAACAAATGCGTTAAACAAATTCGTACACGTTATTTATCAGTTTAACTCTAGGATTAAAGGATATACAACGAGAAACAACGTTTGACATCCTTTAAACAGTTTTAATAACTATCTCAAAAATTATCGCTCTGATGCAAACAACTGATGAGTTATCTACTTAAATTTGTTGAACAAAACGACTTACGTACTTTAAACATGCTAACCTTTAGCCCGGTAAGCAAATTAAAAAAAAAAACGCAATATGTAGGCTACACGAGAACGGAGACGTCGAGTAACCAAAACAAATGCGTTAAACAAATTCGTACACGTTATTTATCAATTTAACTCTAGAATTAAAGGATATACAACGAGAAACAACGTTTGACAACCTTTAAACAGTTTTAATAACTATCTCAAAAATTATCGCTCTGATGCAAACAACTGATGAGTTATCTACTTAAATATGATGAACAAAACGACTTACGTATTTTAAACATGCTAACCTTTAGCCCGGTAAGCAAATTAAAAAAAAAACGCAATATGTAGGCTACACGAGAACGGAGACGTCGAGTAACCAAAACAAATGCGTTAAACAAATTCGTACACGTTGTTTATCAATTTAACTCTAGAATTAAAGGATATACAACGAGAAACAACATTTGACAACCTTTAAACAGTTTTAATAACTATCTCAAAAATTATCGCTCTGATGCAAACAACTGATGAGTTATCTACTTAAATATGATGAACAAAACGACTTACGTATTTTAAACATGCTAACCTTTAGCCCGGTAAGCAAAACTCTAGAATTAAAGGATATACAACGAGAAACAACGTTTGACAACCTTTAAACAGTTTTAATAACTATCTCAAAAATTATCGCTCTGATGCAAACAACTGATGAGTTATCTACTTAAATTTGTTGAACAAAACGACTTACGTATTTTAAACATGCTAACCTTTAGCCCGGTAAGCAAATTAAAAAAAAAACGCAATATGTAGGCTACACGAGAACGGAGACGTCGAGTAACCAAAACAAATGCATTAAACAAATTCTTACACGTTATTTATCAATTTAACTCTAGAATTAAAGGATATACAACGAGAAACAACGTTTGACAACCTTTAAACAGTTTTAATAACTATCTCAAAAATTATCGCTCTGATGCAAACAACTGATGAGTTATCTACTTAAATTTGATGAACAAAACGACTTACGTATTTTAAACATGCTAACCTTTAGCCGGGTAAGCAAATTGAAAAAAAAAAAACGCAATATGTAGGCTACACGAGAACGGAGACGTCGAGTAACCAAAACAAATGCGTTAAACAAATTCGTACACGTTATTTATCAATTTAACTCTAGAATTAAAGGATATACAACGAGAAACAACGTTTGACAACCTTTAAACAGTTTTAATAACTATCTCAAAAATTATCCCTCTGATGCAAACAACTGATGAGTTATCTACTTAAATTTGTTGAACAAAACGACTTACGTATTTTAAACATGCTAACCTTTAGCCCGGTAAGCCAATTAAAAAAAAAAACGCAATATGTAGGCTACACGAGAACGGAGACGTCGAGTAACCAAAACAAATGCGTTAAACAAATTCGTACACGTTATTTATCAATTTAACTCTAGAATTAAAGGATATACAACAAGAAACAACGTTTGGCAACCTTTAAACAGTTTTAATAACTATCTCAAAAATTATCGCTCTGATGCAAACAACTGATGAGTTATCTACTTAAATTTGTTGAACAAAACGACTTACGTATTTTAAACATGCTAACCTTTAGCCCGGTAAGCAAATTAAAAAAAAAACGCAATATGTAGGCTACACGAGAACGGAGACGTCGAGTAACCAAAACAAATGCGTTAAACAAATTCGTACAAGTTATTTATCAATTTAACTCTAGAATTAAAGATATACAACGAGAAACAACGTTTGACAACCTTTAAACAGTTTTAATAACTATCTCAAAAATTATCGCTCTGATGCAAACAACTGATGAGTTATCTACTTAAATTTGATGAACAAAACGACTTACGTATTTTAAACATGCGAACCTTTAGCCCGGTAAGCAAGTTAAAAAAAAAACGCAATATGTAGGCTACACGAGAACGGAGACGTCAAGTAACCAAAACAAATGCGTTAAACAAATTCGTACACGTTATTTATCAATTTAACTCTAGAATTAAAGGATATACAACGAGAAACAACGTTTGACAACCTTTAAACAGTTTTAATAACTATCTCAAAAATTATCGCTCTGATGCAAACAACTGATGAGTTATCTACTTAAATTTGATGAACAAAACGACTTACGTATTTTAAACATGCTAACCTTTAGCCCGGTAAGCAAATTAAAAAAAAAAACGCAATATGTAGGCTACACGAGAACGGAGACGTCGAGTAACCAAAACAAATGCGTTAAACAAATTCGTACACGTTATTTATCAATTTAACTCTAGAATTAAAGGATATACAACGAGAAACAACGTTTGACAACCTTTAAACAGTTTTAATAACTATCTCAAAAATTATCGCTCTGATGCAAACAACTGATGAGTTATCTACTTAAATTTGATGAACAAAACGACTTACGTATTTTAAACATGCTAACCTTTAGCCCGGTAAGCAAATTAAAAAAAAAACGCAATATGTAGGCTACACGAGAACGGAGACGTCGAGTAACCAAAACAAATGCGTTAAACAAATTCGTACACGTTATTTATCAATTTAACTCTAGAATTAAAGGATATACAACGAGAAACAACGTTTGACAACCTTTAAACAGTTTTAATAACTATCTCAAAAATTATCGCTCTGATGCAAACAACTGATGAGTTATCTACTTAAATATGATGAACAAAACGACTTACGTATTTTAAACATGCTAACCTTTAGCCCGGTAAGCAAATTAAAAAAAAAACGCAATATGTAGGCTACACGAGAACGGAGACGTCGAGTAACCAAAACAAATGCGTTAAACAAATTCGTACACGTTATTTATCAATTTAACTCTAGAATTAAAGGATATACAACGAGAAACAACGTTTGACAACCTTTAAACAGTTTTAATAACTATCTCAAAAATTGTCGCTCTGATGCAAACAACTGATGAGTTATCTACATAAATTTGATGAACAAAACGACTTACGTATTTTAAACATGCTAACCTTTAGCCCGGTAAGCAAATTAAAAAAAAAAACGCAATATGTAGGCTACACGAGAACGGAGACATCGAGTAACCAAAACAAATGCGTTAAACAAATTGGTACACGTTATTTATCAATTTAACTCTAGAATGAAAGGATATACAACGAGAAACAACGTTTGACAACCTTTAAACAGTTTTAATAACTATCTCAAAAATTGTCGCTCTGATGCAAACAACTGATGAGTTATCTACTTAAATTTGTTGAACAAAACGACTTACGTATTTTAAGCATGCTAACCTTTAGCCCGGTAAGCAAATTAAAAAAAAACGCAATATGTAGGCTACACGAGAACGGAGACGTCGAGTAACCAAAACAAATGCGTTAGACAAATTCGTACACGTTATTTATCAATTTAACCCTAGAATTAAAGGATATACAACGAGAAACAACGTTTGACAACCTTTAAACAGTTTTAATAACTATCTCAAAAATTATCGCTCTGATGCAAACAACTGATGAGTTATCTACTTAAATTTGATGAACAAAACGACTTACGTATTTTAAACATGCTAACCTTTAGCCCGGTAAGCAAATTAAAAAAAAAAAACGCAATATGTAGGCTACACGAGAACGGAGACGTCGAGTAACCAAAACAAATGCGTTAAACAAATTCGTACACGTTATTTATCAATTTAACTCTAGAATTAAAGGATATACAACGAGAAACAACGTTTGACAACCTTTAAACAGTTTTAATAACTATCTCAAAAATTATCGCTCTGATGCAAACAACTGATGAGTTATCTACTTAAATATGATGAACAAAACGACTTACGTATTTTAAACATGCTAACCTTTAGCCCGGTAAGCAAATTAAAAAAAAAACGCAATATGTAGGCTACACGAGAACGGAGACGTCGAGTAACCAAAACAAATGCGTTAAACAAATTCGTACACGTTATTTATCAATTTAACTCTAGAATTAAAGGATATACAACGAGAAACAACGTTTGACAACCTTTAAACAGTTTTAATAACTATCTCAAAAATTGTCGCTCTGATGCAAACAACTGATGAGTTATCTACTTAAATTTGTTGAACAAAACGACTTACGTATTTTAAGCAAGCTAACCTTTAGCCCGGTAAGCAAATTTAAAAAAAAACGCAATATGTAGGCTACACGAGAACGGAGACGTCGAGTAACCAAAACAAATGCGTTAAACAAATTCGTACACGTTATTTATCAATTTAACTCTAGAATTAAAGGATATACAACGAGAAACAACGTTTGACAACCTTTAAACAGTTTTAATAACTATCTCAAAAATTATCGCTCTGATGCAAACAACTGATGAGTTATCTACTTAAATTTGATGAACAAAACGACTTACGTATTTTAAACATGCTAACCTTTAGCCCGGTAAGCAAATTAAAAAAAAAAAACGCAATATGTAGGCTACACGAGAACGGAGACGTCGAGTAACCAAAACAAATGCGTTAAACAAATTCGTACACGTTATTTATCAATTTAACTCTAGAATTAAAGGATATACAACGAGAAACAACGTTTGACAACCTTTAAACAGTTTTAATAACTATCTCAAAAAGTATCGCTCTGATGCAAACAACTGATGAGTTATCTACTTAAATATGATGAACAAAACGACTTACGTATTTTAAACATGCTAACCTTTAGCCCGGTAAGCAAATTAAAAAAAAAAACGCAATATGTAGGCTACACGAGAACGGAGACGTCGAGTAACCAAAAAAATGCGTTAAACAAATTCGTACACGTTATTTATCAATTTAACTCTAGAATTAAAGGATATATAACGAGAAACAACGTTTGACAACCTTTAAACAGTTTTAATAACTATCTCAAAAATTGTCGCTCTGTTGCAAACAACTGATGAGTTATCTACATAAATTTGATGAACAAAACGACTTACGTATTTTAAACATGCTAACCTTTAGCCCGGTAAGCAAATTAAAAAAAAACGCAATATGTAGGCTACACGAGAACGGAGACATCGAGTAACCAAAACAAATGCGTTAAACAAATTCGTACACGTTATTTATCAATTTAACTCTAGAATTAAAGGATATACAACGAGAAACAACGTTTGACAACCTTTAAACAGTTTTAATAACTATCTCAAAAATTGTCGCTCTGATGCAAACAACTGATGAGTTATCTACTTAAATTTGTTGAACAAAACGACTTACGTATTTTAAGCATGCTAACCTTTAGCCCGGTAAGCAAATTAAAAAAAAACGCAATATGTAGGCTACACGAGAACGGAGACGTCGAGTAACCAAAACAAATGCGTTAAACAAATTCGTACACGTTATTTATCAATTTAACTCTAGAATTAAAGGATATACAACGAGAAACAACGTTTGACAACCTTTAAACAGTTTTAATAACTATCTCAAAAATTATCGCTCTGATGCAAACAACTGATGAGTTATCTACTTATATTTGATGAACAAAACGACTTACGTATTTTAAACATGCTAACCTTCAGCCCGGTAAGCAAATTAAAAAAAAACGCAATCTGTAGGCTACACGAGAACTGAGACGTTGAGTAACCAAAACAAATGCGTTAAACAAATTCGTACACGTTATTTTTCAATTTAACTC
Source organism: Eurosta solidaginis (assembly GCF_040869045.1). Classification (NCBI taxonomy): domain Eukaryota; kingdom Metazoa; phylum Arthropoda; class Insecta; order Diptera; family Tephritidae; genus Eurosta; species Eurosta solidaginis. The sequence goes on from NW_027136984.1 coordinate 71,402, forward strand.
TAGAATTAAAGGATATACAACGAGAAACAACGTTTGACAACCTTTAAACAGTTTTAATAACTATCTCAAAAATTATCGCTCTGATGCAAACAACTGATGAGTTATCAACTTAAATATGATGAACAAAACGACTTACGTATTTTAAACATGCTAACCTTTAGCCCGGTAAGCAAATTAAAAAAAAAACGCAATATGTAGGCTACACGAGAACGGAGACGTCGAGTAACCAAAACAAATGCGTTAAACAAATTCGTACACGTTATTTATCAATTTAACTCTAGAATTAAAGGATATACAACGAGAAACAACGTTTGACAACCTTTAAACAGTTTTAGTAACTATCTCAAAAATTATCGCTCTGATGCAAACAACTGATGAGTTATCTACTTAAATATGATGAACAAAACGACTTACGTATTTTAAACATGCTAACCTTTAGCCCGGTAAGCAAATTAAAAAAAAACGCAATATGTAGGCTACACGAGAACGGAGACGTCGAGTAACCAAAACAAATGCGTTAAACAAATTCGTACACGTTATTTATCAATTTAACTCTAGAATTAAAGGATATACAACGAGAAACAACGTTTGACAACCTTTAAACAGTTTTAATAACTATCTCAAAAATTGTCGCTCTGATGCAAACAACTGATGAGTTATCTACATAAATTTGATGAACAAAACGACTTACGTATTTTAAACATGCCAACCTTTAGCCCGGTAAGCAAATTAAAAAAAAAACGCAATATGTAGGCTACACGAGAACGGAGACATCGAGTAACCAAAACAAATGCGTTAAACAAATTCGTACACGTTATTTATCAATTTAACTCTAGAATTAAAGGATATACAACGAGAAACAACGTTTGACAACCTTTAAACAGTTTTAATAACTATCTCAAAAATTGTCGCTCTGATGCAAACAACTGATGAGTTATCTACTTAAATTTGTTGAACAAAACGACTTACGTATTTTAAGCATGCTAACCTTTAGCCCGGTAAGCAAATTAAAAAAAAACGCAATATGTAGGCTACACGAGAACGGAGACGTCGAGTAACCAAAACAAATGCGTTAAACAAATTCGTACACGTTATTTATCAATTTAACTCTAGAATTAAAGGATATACAACGAGAAACAACGTTTGACAACCTTTAAACAGTTTTAATAACTATCTCAAAAATTATCGCTCTGATGCAAACAACTGATGAGTTATTTACTTAAATATGATGAACAAAACGACTTACGTATTTTAAACATGCTAACCTTTAGCCCGGTAAGCAAATTAAAAAAAAAACTCAATATGTAGGCTACACGAGAACGGAGACGTCGAGTAACCAAAACAAATGCGTTAAACAAATTCGTACACGTTATTTATCAATTTAACTCTAGAATTAAAGGATATACAACGAGAAACAACGTTTGACAATCTTTAAACAGTTTTAATAACTATCTCAAAAATTATCGCTCTGATGCAAACAACTGAAGAGTTATCTACTTAAATTTGTTGAACAAAACGACTTACGTATTTTAAACATGCTAACCTTTAGCCCGGTAAGCAAATTAAAAAAAAAACGCAATATGTAGGCTACACGAGAACGGAGACGTCGAGTAACCAAAACAAATGCGTTAAACAAATTCGTACACGTTATTTATCAATTTAACTCTAGAATTAAAGGATATACAACGAGAAACAACGTTTGACAACCTTTAAACAGTTTTAATAACTATCTCAAAAATTATCGCTCTGATGCAAACAACTGATGAGTTATCTACTTAAATTTGTTGAACAAAACGACTTACGTATTTTAAGCATGCTAACCTTTAGCCCGGTAAGCAAATTAAAAAAAAAAACGCAATATGTAGGCTACACGAGAACGGAGACGTCGAGTAACCAAAACAAATGCGTTAAACAAATTCGTACACGTTATTTATCAATTTAACTCTAGAATTAAAGGATATACAACGAGAAACAACGTTTGACAACCTTTAAACAGTTTTAATAACTATCTCAAAAATTATCGCTCTGATGCAAACAACTGATGAGTTATCTACTTAAATTTGATGAACAAAACGACTTACGTATTTTAAACATGCTAACCTTTAGCCCGGTAAGCAAATTAAAAAAAAAAACGCAATATGTAGGCTACACGAGAACGGAGACGTCGAGTAACCAAAACAAATGCGTTAAACAAATTCGTACACGTTATTTATCAATTTAACTCTAGAATTAAAGGATATACAACGAGAAACAACGTTTGACAACCTTTAAACAGTTTTAATTTAATAACTATCTCAAAAATTATCGCTCTGATGCAAACAACTGATGAGTTATCTACTCAAATTTGTTGAACAAAACGACTTACGTATTTTAAGCATGCTAACCTTTAGCCCGGTAAGCAAATTAAAAAAAAAAACGCAATATGTAGGCTACACGAGAACGGAGACGTCGAGTAACCAAAACAAATGCGTTAAACAAATTCGTACACGTTATTTATCAATTTAACTCTAGAATTAAAGGATATACAACGAGAAACAACGTTTGACAACCTTTAAACAGTTTTAATAACTATCTCAAAAATTATCGCTCTGATGCAAACAACTGATGAGTTATCTACTTAAATTTGTTGAACAAAACGACTTACGTATTTAAGCATGCTAACCTTTAGCCCGGTAAGCAAATTAAAAAAAAAAACGCAATATGTAGGCTACACGAGAACGGAGACGTCGAGTAACCAAAACAAATGCGTTAAACAAATTCGTACACGTTATTTATCAATTAAAATAAAAAAAAAAATCTAGAATTAAAGGATATACAACGAGAAACAACGTTTGACAACCTTTAAACAGTTTTAATAACTATCTCAAAAATTATCGCTCTGATGCAAACAACTGATGAGTTATCTACTTAAATTTGATGAACAAAACGACTTACGTATTTTAAACATGCTAACCTTTAGCCCGGTAAGCAAATTAAAAAAAAAAACGCAATATGTAGGCTACACGAGAACGGAGACGTCGAGTAACCAAAACAAATGCGTTAAACAAATTCGTACACGTTATTTATCAATTTAACTCTAGAATTAAAGGATATACAACGAGAAACAACGTTTGACAACCTTTAAACAGTTTTAATAACTATCTCAAAAATTATCGCTCTGATGCAAACAACTGATGAGTTATCTACTTAAATTTGATGAACAAAACGACTTACGTATTTTAAACATGCTAACCTTTAGCCCGGTAAGCAAATTAAAAAAAAAACGCAATATGTAGGCTACACGAGAACGGAGACGTCGAGTAACCAAAACAAATGCGTTAAACAAATTCGTACACGTTATTTATCAATTTAACTCTAGAATTAAAGGATATACAACGAGAAACAACGTTTGACAACCTTTAAACAGTTTTAATAACTATCTCAAAAATTGTCGCTCTGATGCACACAACTGCTGAGTTATCTACTCAAATTTGTTGAACAAAACGACTTACGTATTTTAAACATGCTAACCTTTAGCCCGGTAAGCAAATTAAAAAAAAACGCAAAATGTAGGCTACACGAGAACGGAGACGTCGACCAACCAAAACAAATACGTTAAACAAATTCGTACACGTTATTTATCAATTTAACTCTAGAATTAAAGGATATACAACGAGAAACAACGTTTGACAACCTTTAAACAGTTTTAATAACTATCTCAAAAATTGTCGCTCTGATGCAAACAACTGATGATTTATCTACTTAAATTTGATGAACAAAACGACTTACGTATTTTAAACATGCTAACCTTTAGCCCGGTAAGCAAATTAAAAAAAAAACGCAATATGTAGGCTACACGAGAACGGAGACGTCGAGTAACCAAAACAAATGCGTTAAACAAATTCGTACACGTTATTTATCAATTTAACTCTAGAATTAAAGGATATACAACGAGAAACAACGTTTGACAACCTTTAAACAGTTTTAATAACTATCTCAAAAATTGTCGCTCTGATGCAAAGAACTGATGAGTTATCTACTTAAATTTGATGAACAAAACGACTTACGTATTTTAAACATGCTAACCTTTAGCCCGGTAAGCAAATTAAAAAAAAAACGCAATATGTAGGCTACACGAGAACGGAGACGTCGAGTAACCAAAACAAATGCGTTAAACAAATTCGTACACGTTATTTATCAATTTAACTCTAGAATTAAAGGATATACAACGAGAAACAACGTTTGACAACCTTTAAACAGTTTTAATAACTATCTCAAAAATTATCGCTCTGATGCAAACAACTGATGAGTTATCTACTTAAATTTGTTGAACAAAACGACTTACGTATTTTAAACATGCTAACCTTTAGCCCGGTAAGCAAATTAAAAAAAAAAACGCAATATGTAGGCTACACGAGAACGGAGACGTCGAGTAACTAAAACAAATGCGTTAAACAAATTCGTACACGTTATTTATCAATTTAACTCTAGAATTAAAGGATATACAACGAGAAACAACGTTTGACAACCTTTAAACAGTTTTAATAACTATCTCAAAAATTATCGCTCTGATGCAAACAACTGTTGAGTTATCTACTTAAATATGATGAACAAAACGACTTACGTATTTTAAACATGCTAACCTTTAGCCCGGTAAGCAAATTAAAAAAAAAAACGCAACATGTAGGCTACACGAGAACGGAGACGTCGAGTAACCAAAACAAATGCGTTAAACAAATTCGTACACGTTATTTATCAATTTAACTCTAGAATTAAAGGATATACAACGAGAAACAACGTTTGACAAAATTTAAACAGTTTTAATAACTATCTCAAAAATTATCCCTCTGATGCAAACAACTGATGAGTTATCTACTTAAATATGATGAACAAAACGACTTACGTATTTTAAACATGCTAACCTTTAGCCCGGTAAGCAAATTAAAAAAAAAAACGCAATATGTAGGCTACACGAGAACGGAGACGTCGAGTAACCAAAACAAATGCGTTAAACAAATTCGTACACGTTATTTATCAATTTAACTCTAGAATTAAAGGATATACAACGAGAAACAACGTTTGACAACCTTTAAACAGTTTTAATAACTATCTCAAAAATTATCGCTCTGATGCAAACAACTGATGAGTTATCTACTTAAATTTGATGAACAAAACGACTTACGTATTTTAAACATGCTAACCTTTAGCCCGGTAAGCAAATTAAAAAAAAAACGCAATATGTAGGCTACACGAGAACGGAGACGTCGAGTAACCAAAACAAATGCGTTAAACAAATTCGTACACGTTATTTATCAATTTAACTCTAGAATTAAAGGATATACAACGAGAAACAACGTTTGACAACCTTTAAACAGTTTTAATAACTATCTCAGAAATTATCGCTCTGATGCAAACATCTGATGAGTTATCTACTTAAATATGATGAACAAAACAACTTACGTGTTTTAAACATGCTAACCTTTAGCCCGGTAAGCAAATTAAAAAAAAAACGCAATATGTATGCTACACGAGAACGGAGACGTCGAGTAACCAAAACAAATGCGTTAAACAAATTCGTACACGTTATTTATCAATTTAACTCTAGAATTAAAGGATATACAACGAGAAACAACGTTTGACAACCTTTAAACAGTTTTAATAACTATCTCAAAAATTATCGCTCTGATGCAAACAACTGATGAGTTATCTACTTAAATTTGATGAACAAAACGACTTACGTATTTTAAGCATGCTAACCTTTAGCCCGGTAAGCAAATTAAAAAAAAAAACGCAATATGTAAGCTACAGGAGAACGGAGACGTCGAGTAACCAAAACAAATGCGTTAAACAAATTCGTACACGTTATTTATCAATTTAACTCTAGAATTAAAGGATATACAACGAGAAACAACGTTTGACAACCTTTAAACAGTTTTAATAACTATCTCAAAAATTATCGCTCTGATGCAAACAACTGATGAGTTATCTACTTAAATTTGATGAACAAAACGACTTACGTATTTTAAACATGCTAACCTTTAGCCCGGTAAGCAAATTAAAAAAAAAACGCAATATGTAGGCTACACGAGAACGGAGACGTCAAGTAACCAAAACAAATGCGTTAAACAAATTCGTACACGTTATTTATCAATTTAACTCTAGAATTAAAGGATATACAACGAGAAACAACGTTTGACAACCTTTAAACAGTTTTAATAACTATCTCAAAAATTATCGCTCTGATGCAAACAACTGATGAGTTATCTACTTAAATATGATGAACAAAACGACTTACGTATTTTAAACATGCTAACCTTTAGCCCGGTAAGCAAATTAAAAAAAAAACGCAATATGTAGGCTACACGAGAACGGAGACGTCGAGTAACCAAAACAAATGCGTTAAATAAATTCGTACACGTTATTTATCAATTTAACTCTAGAATTAAAGGATATACAACGAGAAACAACGTTTGACAACCTTTAAACAGTTTTAATAACTATCTCAAAAATTATCGCTCTGATGCAAACAACTGATGAGTTATCTACTTAAATATGATGAACAAAACGACTTACGTATTTTAAATATGCTAACCTTTAGCCCGGTAAGCAAATTAAAAAAAAAACGCAATATGTAGGCTACACGAGAACGGAGACGTCGAGTAACCAAAACAAATGCGTTAAACAAATTCGTACACGTTATTTATCAATTTAACTCTAGAATTAAAGGATATACAACGAGAAACAACGTTTGACAACCTTTAAACAGTTTTAATAACTATCTCAAAAATTATCGCTCTGATGCAAACAACTGATGAGTTATCTACTTAAATTTGATGAACAAAACGACTTACGTATTTTAAACATGCTAACCTTTAGCCCGGTAAGCAAATTAAAAAAAAAACGCAATATGTAGGCTACACGAGAACGGAGACGTCGAGTAACCAAAACAAATGCGTTAAACAAATTCGTACACGTTATTTATCAATTTAACTCTAGAATTAAAGGATATACAACGAGAAACAACGTTTGACAACCTTTAAACAGTTTTAATAACTATCTCAAAAATTATCGCTCTGATGCAAACAACTGATGAGTTATCTACTTAAATATGATGAACAAAACGACTTACGTATTTTAAACATGCTAACCTTTAGCCCGGTAAGCAAATTAAAAAAAAAACGCAATATGTAGGCTACACGAGAACGGAGACGTCGAGTAACCAAAACAAATGCGTTAAACAAATTCGTACACGTTATTTATCAATTTAACTCTAGAATTAAAGGATATACAACGAGAAACAACGTTTGACAACCTTTAAACAGTTTTAATAACTATCTCAAAAATTATCGCTCTGATGCAAACAACTGATGAGTTATCTACTTAAATTTGATGAACAAAACGACTTACGTATTTTAAACATGCTAACTTTTAGCCCGGTAAGCAAATTAAAAAAAAAAAGCAATATGTAGGCTACACGAGAACGGAGACGTCGAGTAACCAAAACAAATGCGTTAAACAAATTCGTACACGTTATTTATCAATTTAACTCTAGAATTAAAGGATATACAACGAGAAACAACGTTTGACAACCTTTAAACAGTTTTAATAACTATCTCAAAAATTATCGCTCTGATGCAAACAACTGATGAGTTATCTACTTAAATATGATGAACAAAACGACTTACGTATTTTAAGCATGCTAACCTTTAGCCCGGTAAGCAAATTAAAAAAAAAACGCAATATGTAGGCTACACGAGAACGGAGACGTCGAGTAACCAAAACAAATGCGTTAAACAAATTCGTACACGTTATTTATCAATTTAACTCTAGAATTAAAGGATATACAACGAGAAACAACGTTTGACAACCTTTAAACAGTTTTAATAACTATCTCAAAAATTATCGCTCTGATGCAAACAACTGATGAGTTATCTACTTAAATATGATGAACAAAACGACTTACGTATTTTAAACATGCTAACCTTTAGCCCGGTAAGCAAATTAAAAAAAAAACGCAATATGTAGGCTACACGAGAACGGAGACGTCGAGTAACCAAAACAAATGCGTTAAACAAATTCGTACACGTTATTTATCAATTTAACTCTAGAATTAAAGGATATACAACGAGAAACAACGTTTGACAACCTTTAAACAGTTTTAATAACTATCTCAAAAATTATCGCTCTGATGCAAACAACTGATGAGTTATCTACTTAAATTTGATGAACAAAACGACTTACGTATTTTAAACATGCTAACCTTTAGCCCGGTAAGCAAATTAAAAAAAAAACGCAATATGTAGGCTACACGAGAACGGAGACGTCGAGTAACCAAAACAAATGCGTTAAACAAATTCGTACACATTATTTATCAATTTAACTCTAGAATTAAAGGATATACAACGAGAAACAACGTTTGACAACCTTTAAACAGTTTTAATAACTATCTCAAAAATTATCGCTCTGATGCAAACAACTGATGAGTTATCTACTTAAATTTGATGAACAAAACGACTTACGTATTTTAAACATGCTAACCTTTAGCCCGGTAAGCAAATAAAAAAAAAAACGCAATATGTAGGCTACACGAGAACGGAGACATCGAGTAACCAAAACAAATGCGTTAAACAAATTCGTACACGTTATTTATCAATTTAACTCTAGAATTAAAGGATATACAACGAGAAACAACGTTTGACAACCTTTAAACAGTTTTAATAACTATCTCAAAAATTATCGCTCTGATGCAAACAACTGATGAGTTATCTACTTAAATTTGATGAACAAAACGACTTAGGTATTTTAAACATGCTAACCTTTAGCCCGGTAAGCAAATTAAAAAAAAAACGCAATATGTAGGCTACACGAGAACGGAGACGTCGAGTAACCAAAACAAATGCGTTAAACAAATTCGTACACGTTATTTATCAATTTACCTCTAGAATTAAAGGATATACAACGAGAAGCAACGTTTGACAAAATTTAAACAGTTTTAATAACTATCTCAAAAATTATCCCTCTGATGCAAACAACTGATGAGTTATCTACTTAAATATGATGAACAAAACGACTTACGTATTTTAAACATGCTAACCTTTAGCCCGGTAAGCAAATTAAAAAAAAAACGCAATATGTAGGCTACACGAGAACGGAGACGTCGAGTAACCAAAACAAATGCGTTAAACAAATTCGTACACGTTATTTATCAATTTAACTCTAGAATTAAAGGATATACAACGAGAAACAACGTTTGACAACCTTTAAACAGTTTTAATAACTATCTCAAAAATTATCGCTCTGATGCAAACAACTGATGAGTTATCTACTTAAATTTGATGAACAAAACGACTTACGTATTTTAAACATGCTAACCTTTAGCCCGGTAAGCAAATTAAAAAAAAACCGCAATATGTAGGCTACACGAGAACGGAGACGTCGAGTAACCAAAACAAATGCGTTAAACAAATTCGTACACGTTATTTATCAATTTAACTCTAGAATTAAAGGATATACAACGAGAAACAACGTTTGACAACCTTTAAACAGTTTTAATAACTATCTCAAAAATTATCGCTCTGATGCAAACAACTGATGAGTTATCTACTTAAATTTGTTGAACAAAACGACTTACGTATTTTAAACATGCTAACCTTTAGCCCGGTAAGCAAATTAAAAAAAAAACGCAATATGTAGGCTACACGAGAACGGAGACGTCGAGTAACTAAAACAAATGCGTTAAACAAATTCGTACACGTTATTTATCAATTTAACTCTAGAATTAAAGGATATACAACGAGAAACAACGTTTGACAACCTTTAAACAGTTTTAATAACTATCTCAAAAATTATCGCTCTGATGCAAACAACTGTTGAGTTATCTACTTAAATATGATGAACAAAAAAACTTACGTATTTTAAACATGCTAACCTTTAGCCCGGTAAGCAAATTAAAAAAAAAACGCAATATGTAGGCTACACGAGAACGGAGACGTCGAGTAACCAAAACAAATGCGTTAAACAAATTCGTACACGTTATTTATCAATTTAACTCTAGAATTAAAGGATATACAACGAGAAACAACGTTTGACAAAATTTAAACAGTTTTAATAACTATCTCAAAAATTATCCCTCTGATGCAAACAACTGATGAGTTATCTACTTAAATATGATGAACAAAACGACTTACGTATTTTAAACATGCTAACCTTTAGCCCGGTAAGCAAATTAAAAAAAAAAACGCAATATGTAGGCTACACGAGAACGGAGACGTCGAGTAACCAAAACAAATGCGTTAAACAAATTCGTACACGTTATTTATCAATTTAACTCTAGAATTAAAGGATATACAACGAGAAACAACGTTTGACAACCTTTAAACAGTTTTAATAACTATCTCAAAAATTATCGCTCTGATGCAAACAACTGATGAGTTATCTACTTAAATTTGATGAACAAAACGACTTACGTATTTTAAACATGCTAACCTTTAGCCCGGTAAGCAAATTAAAAAAAAAACGCAATATGTAGGCTACACGAGAACGGAGACGTCGAGTAACCAAAACAAATGCGTTAAACAAATTCGTACACTTTATTTATCAATTTAACTCTAGAATTAAAGGATATACAACGAGAAACAACGTTTGACAACCTTTAAACAGTTTTAATAACTATCTCAGAAATTATCGCTCTGATGCAAACATCTGATGAGTTATCTACTTAAATATGATGAACAAAACGACTTACGTATTTTAAACATGCTAACCTTTAGCCCGGTAAGCAAATTAAAAAAAAACGCAATATGTATGCTACACGAGAACGGAGACGTCGAGTAACCAAAACAAATGCGTTAAACAAATTCGTACACGTTATTTATCAATTTAACTCTAGAATTAAAGGATATACAACGAGAAACAACGTTTGACAACCTTTAAACAGTTTTAATAACTATCTCAAAAATTATCGCTCTGATGCAAACAACTGATGAGTTATCTACTTAAATTTGTTGAACAAAACGACTTACGTATTTTAAACATGCTAACCTTTAGCCCGGTAAGCAAATTAAAAAAAAAACGCAATATGTAGGCTACACGAGAACGGAGACGTCGAGTAACTAAAACAAATGCGTTAAACAAATTCGTACACGTTATTTATCAATTTAACTCTAGAATTAAAGGATATACAACGAGAAACAACGTTTGACAACCTTTAAACAGTTTTAATAACTATCTCAAAAATTATCGCTCTGATGCAAACAACTGTTGAGTTATCTACTTAAATATGATGAACAAAACGACTTACGTATTTTAAACATGCTAACCTTTAGCCCGGTAAGCAAATTAAAAAAAAAACGCAATATGTAGGCTACACGAGAACGGAGACGTCGAGTAACCAAAACAAATGCGTTAAACAAATTCGTACACGTTATTTATCAATTTAACTCTAGAATTAAAGGATATACAACGAGAAACAACGTTTGACAAAATTTAAACAGTTTTAATAACTATCTCAAAAATTATCCCTCTGATGCAAACAACTGATGAGTTATCTACTTAAATATGATGAACAAAACGACTTACGTATTTTAAACATGCTAACCTTTAGCCCGGTAAGCAAATTAAAAAAAAAACGCAATATGTAGGCTACACGAGAACGGAGACGTCGAGTAACCAAAACAAATGCGTTAAACAAATTCGTACACGTTATTTATCAATTTAACTCTAGAGTTAAAGGATATACAACGAGAAACAACGTTTGACAACCTTTAAACAGTTTTAATAACTATCTCAAAAATTATCGCTCTGATGGAAACAACTGATGAGTTATCTACTTAAATTTGATGAACAAAACGACTTACGTATTTTAAACATGCTAACCTTTAGCCCGGTAAGCAAATTAAAAAAAAACGCTATATGTAGGCTACACGAGAACGGAGACGTCGAGTAACCAAAACAAATGCGTTAAACAAATTCGTACACGTTATTTATCAATTTAACTCTAGAATTAAAGGATATACAACGAGAAACAACGTTTGACAACCTTTAAACAGTTTTAATAACTATCTCAAAAATTATCGCTCTGATGCAAACAACTGATGAGTTATCTACTTAAATTTGTTGAACAAAACGACTTACGTATTTTAAACATGCTAACCTTTAGCCCGGTAAGCAAATTAAAAAAAAAACGCAATATGTAGGCTACACGAGAACGGAGACGTCGAGTAACTAAAATAAATGCGTTAAACAAATTCGTACACGTTATTTATCAATTTAACTCTAGAATTAAAGGATATACAACGAGAAACAACGTTTGACAACCTTTAAACAGTTTTAATAACTATCTCAAAAATTATCGCTCTGATGCAAACAAATGTTGAGTTATCTACTTAAATATGATGAACAAAACGACTTACGTATTTTAAACATGCTAACCTTTAGCCCGGTAAGCAAATTAAAAAAAAAACGCAATATGTATGTAGTAAAATAGATCTTTATTTAATTTTCAAATGTTTATTTCATATTTAAATGTTTATTTTTATATTTAAATGTATTTAATACGCACTTAGATTTAGGTTTAAAACTATTTTTACTGTCTATTTTATGGGAGTGTTGAAGCGTGATGATTCGCGAGCTGGACAGAACTGAAACTGTTTAAAATTGAACTTGCAAAACTGTTCTGTTGAAAAGACGCTTCGTTAAGCAGTGTTGTTTAGTTGCTATGTTAAGGTTGTATTTTAAGGTATGTAAGTTTAGGTCTTTCGTCCACTGCGGTGTTCCCGTCCCACATTCGGCCCTCCTGACGCTTCATTCGGCTCGAATGGTTGCTCGGGTTGAACCGAAGGCTCCCATTTCTTAATAAATTCAGCAACAGAAATTGTACGGCCGGGGCCTTCGTGGTCTCCTATTTTTACAACCTCATACCTCCCATGCTTTAAAACTTTACTGATTTTATACGGGCCTAGAAATTTCGGCTTTAACTTTAATCCAGCACCGAATTGTGTTCGCTTAATGGCTACTAAATCATTTACACGGTACCTGTTCTCTTCTTTCCTGTTTTTATTAAACGTCTTCCTATTCTCTTCTTGAATCTTGCTAATATTTGCTTGTGATTCTTTACGTATATTCTCACGCTCTTCGTCTAACTCTTGTATAGCTGCATCTTCCAGCAATTCAGCCAGCCTAGGTTCAGTGTTCACTCGCATCTCGACTCCAGTTAACAGCTTAAATGGTGAAAATTTCGTGCCTCTTGGTGGAGAATTGTTTACGGTCTGCTGAACACGCTCTACGTGTTTGTACCAATGACCTGGGTTTTCTGAACAAAGCTTAGATAGCATCGATATAATGATCTTATGGATGCGCTCCACTTGACCATTTCCACGGGGTACGCCAGTAGCAATCAAAAGGTGTTCGATACCCTCCGCTTCGCAATACTCCTTAAACGAATTTGAGGTAAATGCGGCTCCTCGATCCGATACAATTCGTCCTGGGTTTCCAAACACAGAAGCCTGCCTTTTGAGTCGGTCTATGACAGCATCTGCCGCAGTATTTCTGGTTGGATAAAGCCACACAAACTTAGAGAATGCGTCAACAACCACAAATATGTAACTATAGTATTTAGTGGTCTGCTCCATTGGGCCTACGTGGTCGACATGGTAGGTACCCAAAGGTCTGTCCTGCTTATCTATCGGGGTTAAGAACCCTTCCTTTTTACCTGACTTGCTCTCTCCTACAATACATTCCACACAGCTCCTTACAATCCTGGTGATTTTAGGGGTCGCTTGAGGAATATAATACGTTTTTTCAAGTGCGTCTTTTGTTTTTGCAATAGAAAAATGACCTTGCCTATGTGCCATCCTGATGGCGTTGCAATCAGTTATGATCTTGAATCTGATACCCAGTAAATAAACGCGCCACTTCTTGAGGGCCTCTACTATAGCCAACACTTCGTGCTCATACGAATGGTATCTTTCTTCTGGCTTGCACTTACGGCTCATGAACTGCACAGGATGAAATGCCTGGTCATCTGTGTCTTTTTGCATCAAAACAGCGCCATAACCAAAGATGCAGGCATCTGCGTGCACTTCAGTAACTGCCTTAGGATTGTATAGTTTTAAAACGGGTGCTTTCATCAGAGCTGCCTTCAGCTGCTGAAAAGCGGCTATCTCCGCATCTCTCAATTCGAATTTTGAATCTTTTCTAAGGTTATCCGAAAGGGGTTTAGCTACCACCGCGTAACCTTCTATGAATCTCCGGAAATACGACGTTAAGCCGAGAAAACGCTGCAAAGACTTTTTATCATGAGGTATAGGGAAATTCGCAACGGCTTGAGTTTTTGCCTCTGATGGTGCTATGGTACCATTTTCCACTATGTACCCCAAAAAGTCCACTCTACGCACGAGAAATCTACATTTACTCCATTTTACTTTTAAATTGTACTCTGCCGCTCTATTTAGCACACGCTCTAACTTCTGGGTGCCCTCATCTACATCCTTGGAGGGAATAATGAGGTCATCCATATAAGCCACGACTGTGCCATTCTGAATCAAATCCCTAAAGACGGCGAATATGAATCGCGAGAACACGGCAGGCGAATTTGAAATTCCGAATGGGACATAGCAAAACTCAAACTGATCGTTGTGGGTTACAAAAGCCGTATATTTTCTAGAACTATCCTCGACCGGTACATGGAAAAATCCGTTGGCTAAATCGAGAGTAGTAAAAACAAGAGCACCCTGCAATCTCTCAATAACGTCATCTAATAGGGGCATTGGAAAATTATCTCTAACGATTTTCGCGTTTAGCCGCCTATAGTCACAACAAAGGCGCTTACTACCATCCTTCTTGGACACTAACACAATAGCGGATGCATATTCTGATGTGCTCCGTTGAATTATACCTTCTTCTAGCCATTTTGCTACCTGGTCATCTACGCATTTCTTGTCTACGAAAGACATACGCCTAGGCCTTTCATAGATCGGAATATCATCGGTAAGTAGAATTTTCATTTTGACTGGAGATTTACTCACCATTTCCGGCTTATAACTAACAATCAACGATTTCACAACATTGAGCTCGGAAATCTGCAAATGTGACAAGTCGACATCTGGTTCACTAGTCTCAAATTCTTCTACTATGTAGCACATACTCTTAAATTCTTCTAGCACTTCCAGCTTTCCTTGCTGCTTTTCCTTCCCCTCAATTTCACTAACGCACGTATCCGGATCTCCTAAAATACTACCGCTTTGTGACTTATTTTCAGTTTCACTTTTGGCTTTAAATTTAGCCGACTCCTCCGACACAATTATATCTACCTTCTTGAGTATGGTGTTGCCGATTATCGCCGAGTAATGCATGTCACGCTCTCTCACAGCATGGAAAGTAATTTCAAGCTGTAAATCGTCAACTTGAACGGGAATTATAAAGCTACCTAATGTATTAAGAACACTACCGCTTATACCTCTTAGCTTACGTCTATCCTTGCTCAATTCGATATCCCTACCGAACATAAGTAGGATGTCATAGCGTATCAAACAAAGGTCGCAACCGGTGTCGATTAATGCCGACAAGGTTATACCATTGTACACCAAATCCTTAAAAATGCATCGCCCTATTTCACCTGCTGTTGGGCATGACTCACCCCCCAACGTATTTACGCTTCCGTTTTCGATTTTGACCGAACGTTTCGTATCGCTACAATCAGCGGCACGATGACCTGGTTGTCCACACTTAAAACACTTGATCTGTACCTGTTTACAATCTTTTGCTATATGTGCAGCATCACCGCACTTAAAACATCGTTTGATCTTTACTTTTTGTTCATCTGACTTGGAATTCGAGGTCATTTTATCGGCTGTTTGGCCAAAGCTTGAACTAACCACTTGATGGCGACTAGATCTTACCTTTTCGTAGACCCGAATTTGCTCCTTTAGCTCTGATATTGTTTTTGCCTGATACAAATTAACTTTGTTTTGTCGTGAGTCAGGTATACCCTCTATAAAGTACTCAATTAAACTCATATGGTCTAGTTTAATTGGTTTGCTTAACTCCATGAGACTATAAAGGTACTCTTTATAATCTTCGTTCTGACGCTTCCGGCGATTTCTTAGCGTACGATGCACTTCAGCTGCGGACACTGCAATACCAAACTCAGCTCTTAAGGCCTGCGCTAATGTATCAAAACTAACAATTCCTCTTTGACTTCGTATAAAAAGTTTAGCCGCACCTTTAAGCAATTGCTTTGCATATATAAATTTTTGTAGCGGATTCCAATGAACAGCCTCAGCATTTTCATTGAAATCTTCCAACCAATCTTCGACCGACAAAGACCCTGAACCACTAAAAGACGTTATTGAATCTGCAATATCGCGTAATGTAAATGGCGTACGATATAATGTTTGGAACTGGGTTTCACTTGGAGGTGACGAACCAGCATCGCCATATTCAGAGCCTTCGACACCGTTGCCATCATCTACAGTAAGGCCGTAATGCTCAAGAAGCCTATCTTGTAAAGTCATCTTTCGTCCTGTAGTTGACAACCCCAACTCAGATAACTTTTCCTTTAATTCATCTACTTTTAACTTTAAAATATCGTCCCTGTTCATTGTGACTCGTCACACTTCAACTTCTTATTATGAGAAAACTTATTTCGACTGAAATGATTTTTATTATGCGGTTTTACACGACGAAATATTGACAAGAAACTTTCCAAACAATTTTGTTTTTTACGTTAAAAATTTACGAATATCTAATTTTGCATAAGTTTAATATGTTTTTTACATGAGTGTACTTGCTTTGCTACACTTCACCAATTTGTCAACAGATTTTCTATAATTGTTCAATTACATATACACAGGTATTCTGCTTTAATTTTTAATTCACCGCATTTATGTATGCACACAATTTAACTCAGTTCAACTTCACCACGAGAGCTTTTCTAATTGGACAATGCAAGAAATAAACAAACATACATACATTTTCCGATATTTTAAGGAAATCATAAGTTAATCCTTCTTATTCTTCTCGTTCACATAAATCAAACCATTAAAATACAATCTTTAGAGACGCATATACTTTCGACACAAATTTTCGTTTTATGTTGGGCTTAGAGCTTTCAAAAGGAACATACATGAATTTATAAAAGTTTTAAAGTGCAACTACATATTTAGATTGAAATGACGGGAGTTTCAATTTGATTTCACGATCTACTTCTTTTACTCTCTTTTGTTTGATTACCGGCTACTTCGCTTATCTGCTAATCTACTCTTACTCTTCTACCGCTGGCCTTCTCCAACTTCACTTTCACCGCCTTGCTTGCCGATATTTGGTTCTAATTAGTGTATTGTATTGCCGCTTCACTTGTTCTGCTCCTTCCACAGCACTAAACGAATTTTTCGTATACACACCAATAACTTCTTGTTGAATTTCAATTGCTTGTACACCACACCAACAACTTCTCGTTGATTTTCAAATTAACGTCACACGTAGCTCGTTGTTGCAGCTTTCGATACTCGAATTCACCCGATTTCGTGTTTCCAGCCTCTGCCACACAAATCGCAATTCGCACCACTAGCGCTGTACGGCCTCTGCCACGCTGTTACAAAGCCAACAACAAGTACTGTATGCCTCTTAGCAACTGCATACACACACGATAGCGCTATTCGGCCACTGCCACGCTTTCAACAAAATGTTACTCTTTGTCAAATTTCTAAAACGAATTTGCACACTTTAGAGTTTGCATTTACGAAAAGTGTAAATAATTTTCATATGAACAGTCACTAATATTTCGGTCGACTGTTACATACAGTAGACATTTTTTTTAGAAATTTTCCATTCGCAAGCATGTCACTGTACTTAGGTACGATGGCTTTGCATTTTCATTATCACTGACGCTTTCTAAGTATTTCGCGTCGCCGCTCGCGTAAGAAACCGAATCCTTTTTCTGACACCAATTTGTAGTAAAATAGATCTTTATTTAATTTTCAAATGTTTATTTCATATTTAAATGTTTATTTTTATATTTAAATGTATTTAATACGCACTTAGATTTAGGTTTAAAACTATTTTTACTGTCTATTTTATGGGAGTGTTGAAGCGTGATGATTCGCGAGCTGGACAGAACTGAAACTGTTTAAAATTGAACTTGCAAAACTGTTCTGTTGAAAAGACGCTTCGTTAAGCAGTGTTGTTTAGTTGCTATGTTAAGGTTGTATTTTAAGGTATGTAAGTTTAGGTCTTTCGTCCACTGCGGTGTTCCCGTCCCACATGTAGGCTACACGAGAACGGAGACGTCGAGTAACCAAAACAAATGCGTTAAACAAATTCGTACACGTTATTTATCAATTTAACTCTAGAATTAAAGGATATACAACGAGAAACAACGTTTGACAAAATTTAAACAGTTTTAATAACTATCTCAAAAATTATCCCTCTGATGCAAACAACTGATGAGTTATCTACTTAAATATGATGAACAAAACGACTTACGTATTTTAAACATGCTAACCTTTAGCCCGGTAAGCAAATTACAAAAAAAAACGCAATATGTAGGCTACACGAGAACGGAGACGTCGAGTAACCAAAACAAATGCGTTAAACAAATTCGTACACGTTATTTATCAATTTAACTCTAGAATTAAAGGATATACAACGAGAAACAACGTTTGACAACCTTTAAACAGTTTTAATAACTATCTCAAAAATTATCGCTCTGATGCAAACAACTGATGAGTTATCTACTTAAATTTGATGAACAAAACGACTTACGTATTTTAAACATGCTAACCTTTAGCCCGGTAAGCAAATTAAAAAAAAAACGCAATATGTAGGCTACACGAGAACGGAGACGTCGAGTAACCAAAACAAATGCGTTAAACAAATTCGTACACGTTATTTATCAATTTAACTCTAGAATTAAAGGATATACAACGAGAAACAACGTTTGACAACCTTTAAACAGTTTTAATAACTATCTCAAAAATTGTCGCTCTGATGCAAACAACTGATGAGTTATCTACTTAAATATGATGAACAAAACGACTTACGTATTTTAAACATGCTAACCTTTAGCCCGGTAAGCAAATTAAAAAAAAAACGCAATATGTAGGCTACACGAGAACGGAGACGTCGAGTAACCAAAACAAATGCGTTAAACAACTTCGTACACGTTATTTATCAATTTAACTCTAGAATTAAAGGATATACAACGAGAAACAACGTTTGACAACCTTTAAACAGTTTTAATAACTATCTCAAAAATTATCGCTCTGATGCAAACAACTGATGAGTTATCTACTTAAATTTGATGAACAAAACGACTTACGTATTTTAAGCATGCTAACCTTTAGCCCGGTAAGCAAATTAAAAAAAAAACGCAATATGTAAGCTACAGGAGAACGGAGACGTCGAGTAACCAAAACAAATGCGTTAAACAAATTCGTACACGTTATTTATCAATTTAACTCTAGAATTAAAGGATATACAACGAGAAACAACGTTTGACAACCTTTAAACAGTTTTAATAACTATCTCAAAAATTATCGCTCTGATGCAAACAACTGATGAGTTATCTACTTAAATTTGTTGAACAAAACGACTTACGTATTTTAAACATGCTAACCTTTAGCCCGGTAAGCAAATTAAAAAAAAACGCAATATGTAGGCTACACGAGAACGGAGACGTCGAGTAACCAAAACAAATGCGTTAAACAAATTCGTACACGTCATTTATCAATTTAACTCTAGAATTAAAGGATATACAACGAGAAACAACGTTTGACAACCTTTAAACAGTTTTAATAACTATCTCAAAAATTATCGCTCTGATGCAAACAACTGATGAGTTATCTACTTAAATATGATGAACAAAACGACTTACGTATTTTAAACATGCTAACCTTTAGCCCGGTAAGCAAATTAAAAAAAAAAACGCAATATGTAGGCTACACGAGAACGGAGACGTCGAGTAACCAAAACAAATGCGTTAAACAAATTCGTACACGTTATTTATCAATTTAACTCTAGAATTAAAGGATATACAACGAGAAACAACGTTTGACAACCTTTAAACAGTTTTAATAACTATCTCAAAAATTATCGCTCTGATGCAAACAACTGATGAGTTATCTACTTAAATATGATGAACAAAACGACTTACGTATTTTAAATATGCTAATCTTTAGCCCGGTAAGCAAATTAAAAAAAAAAACGCAATATGTAGGCTACACGAGAACGGAGACGTCGAGTAACCAAAACAAATGCGTTAAACAAATTCGTACACGTTATTTATCAATTTAACTCTAGAATTAAAGGATATACAACGAGAAACAACGTTTGACAACCTTTAAACAGTTTTAATAACTATCTCAAAAATTATCGCTCTGATGCAAACAACTGATGAGTTATCTACTTAAATATGATGAACAAAACGACTTACGTATTTTAAACATGCTAACCTTTAGCCCGGTAAGCAAATTAAAAAAAAAAACGCAATATGTAGGCTACACGAGAACGGAGACGTCGAGTAACCAAAACAAATGCGTTAAACAAATTCGTACACGTTATTTATCAATTTAACTCTAGAATTAAAGGATATACAACGAGAAACAACGTTTGACAACCTTTAAACAGTTTTAATAACTATCTCAAAAATTATCGCTCTGATGCAAACAACTGATGAGTTATCTACTTAAATATGATGAACAAAACGACTTACGTATTTTAAACATGCTAACCTTTAGCCCGGTAAGCAAATTTAAAAAAAAAACGCAATATGTAGGCTACACGAGAACGGAGACGTCGAGTAACCAAAACAAATGCGTTAAACAAATTCGTACACGTTATTTATCAATTTAACTCTAGAATTAAAGGATATACAACGAGAAACAACGTTTGACAACCTTTAAACAGTTTTAATAACTATCTCAAAAATTATCGCTCTGATGCAAACAACTGATGAGTTATCTACTTAAATATGATGAACAAAACGACTTACGTATTTTAAACATGCTAACCTTTAGCCCGGTAAGCAAATTAAAAAAAAAACGCAATATGTAGGCTACACGAGAACGGAGACGTCGAGTAACCAAAACAAATGCGTTAAACAAATTCGTACACGTTATTTATCAATTTAACTCTAGAATTAAAGGATATACAACGAGAAACAACGTTTGACAACCTTTAAGCAGTTTTAATAACTATCTCAAAAATTATCGCTCTGATGCAAACAACTGATGAGTTATCTACTTAAATTTGATGAACAAAACGACTTACGTATTTTAAACATGCTAACCTTTAGCCCGGTAAGCAAATTAAAAAAAAAACGCAATATGTAGGCTACACGAGAACGGAGACGTCGAGTAACCAAAACAAATGCGTTAAACAAATTCGTACACGTTATTTATCAATTTAACTCTAGAATTAAAGGATATACAACGAGAAACAACGTTTGACAACCTTTAAACAGTTTTAATAACTATCTCAAAAATTATCGCTCTGATGCAAACAACTGATGAGTTATCTACTTAAATTTGATGAACAAAACGACTTACGTATTTTAAACATGCTAACCTTTAGCCCGGTAAGCAAATTAAAAAAAAAACGCAATATGTAGGCTACACGAGAACGGAGACGTCGAGTAACCAAAACAAATGCGTTAAACAAATTCGTACACGTTATTTATCAATTTAACTCTAGAATTAAAGGATATACAACGAGAAACAACGTTTGACAACCTTTAAACAGTTTTAATAACTATCTCAAAAATTATCGCTCTGATGCAAACAACTGATGAGTTATCTACTTAAATTTGATGAACAAAACGACTTACGTATTTTAAACATGCTAACCTTTAGCCCGGTAAGCAAATAAAAAAAAAAACGCAATATGTAGGCTACACGAGAACGGAGACGTCGAGTAACCAAAACAAATGCGTTAAACAAATTCGTACACGTTATTTATCAATTTAACTCTAGAATTAAAGGATATACAACGAGAAACAACGTTTGACAACCTTTAAACAGTTTTAATAACTATCTCAAAAATTATCGCTCTGATGCAAACAACTGATGAGTTATCTACTTAAATATGATGAACAAAACGACTTACGTATTTTAAACATGCTAACCTTTAGCCCGGTAAGCAAATTAAAAAAAAAAACGCAATATGTAGGCTACACGAGAACGGAGACGTCGAGTAACCAAAACAAATGCGTTAAACAAATTCGTACACGTTATTTATCAATTTAACTCTAGAATTAAAGGATATACAACGAGAAACAACGTTTGACAACCTTTAAACAGTTTTAATAACTATCTCAAAAATTATCGCTCTGATGCAAACAACTGATGAGTTATCTACTTAAATATGATGAACAAAACGACTTACGTATTTTAAACATGCTAACCTTTAGCCCGGTAAGCAAATTAAAAAAAAAACGCAATATGTAGGCTACACGAGAACGGAGACGTCGAGTAACCAAAACAAATGCGTTAAACAAATTCGTACACGTTATTTATCAATTTAACTCTAGAATTAAAGGATATACAACGAGAAACAACGTTTGACAACCTTTAAACAGTTTTAATAACTATCTCAAAAATTATCGCTCTGATGCAAACAACTGATGAGTTATCTACTTAAATATGATGAACAAAACGACTTACGTATTTTAAACATGCTAACCTTTAGCCCGGTAAGCAAATTAAAAAAAAACGCAATATGTAGGCTACACGAGAACGGAGACGTCGAGTAACCAAAACAAATGCGTTAAACAAATTCGTACACGTTATTTATCAATTTAACTCTAGAATTAAAGGATATACAACGAGAAACAACGTTTGACAACCTTTAAACAGTTTTAATAACTATCTCAAAAATTATCGCTCTGATGCAAACAACTGATGAGTTATCTACTTAAATTTGATGAACAAAACGACTTACGTATTTTAAACATGCTAACCTTTAGCCCGGTAAGCAAATTAAAAAAAAAAACGCAATATGTAGGCTACACGAGAACGGAGACGTCGAGTAACCAAAACAAATGCGTTAAACAAATTCGTACACGTTATTTATCAATTTAACTCTAGAATTAAAGGATATACAACAAGAAACAACGTTTGACAACCTTTAAACAGTTTTAATAACTATCTCAAAAATTATCGCTCTGATGCAAACAACTGATGAGTTATCTACTTAAATTTGATGAACAAAACGACTTACGTATTTTAAACATGCTAACCTTTAGCCCGGTAAGCAAATTAAAAAAAAAACGCAATATGTAGGCTACACGAGAACGGAGACGTCGAGTAACCAAAACAAATGCGTTAATCAAATTCGTACACGTTATTTATCAATTTAACTCTAGAATTAAAGGATATACAACGAGAAACAACGTTTGACAACCTTTAAACAGTTTTAATAACTATCTCAAAAATTATCGCTCTGATGCAAACAACTGATGAGTTATCTACTTAAATTTGATGAACAAAACGACTTACGTATTTTAAACATGCTAACCTTTAGCCCGGTAAGCAAATTAAAAAAAAAACGCAATATGTGGGCTACACGAGAACGGAGACGTCGAGTAACCAAAACAAATGCGTTAAACAAATTCGTACACTTTATTTATCAATTTAACTCTAGAATTAAAGGATATACAACGAGAAACAACGTTTGACAACCTTTAAACAGTTTTAATAACTATCTCAAAAATTATCGCTCTGATGCAAACAACTGATGAGTTATCTACTTAAATATGATGAACAAAACGACTTACGTATTTTAAACATGCTAACCTTTAGCCCGGTAAGCAAATAAAAAAAAAAACGCAATATGAGGCTACACGAGAACGGAGACGTCGAGTAACCAAAACAAATGCGTTAAACAAATTCGTACACGTTATTTATCAATTTAACTCTAGAATTAAAGGATATACAACGAGAAACAACGTTTGACAACCTTTAAACAGTTTTAATAACTATCTCAAAAATTGTCGCTCTGATGCAAACAACTGCTGAGTTATCTACTTAAATTTGATGAACAAAACGACTTACGTATTTTAAACATGCTAACCTTTAGCCCGGTAAGCAAATTAAAAAAAAAACGCAATATGTAGGCTACACGAGAACGGAGACGTCGAGTAACCAAAACAAATGCGTTAAACAAATTCGTACACGTTATTTATCAATTTAACTCTAGAATTAAAGGATATACAACGAGAAACAACGTTTGACAGCCTTTAAACAGTTTTAATAACTATCTCAAAAATTATCGCTCTGATGCAAACAACTGATGAGTTATCTACTTAAATTTGATGAACAAAACGACTTACGTATTTTAAACATGCTAACCTTTAGCCCGGTAAGCAAATTAAAAAAAAAAACGCAATATGTAGGCTACACGAGAACGGAGACGTCGAGTAACCAAAACAAATGCGTTAAACAAATTCGTACACGTTATTTATCAATTTAACTCTAGAATTAAAGGATATACAACGAGAAACAACGTTTGACAACCTTTAAACAGTTTTAATAACTATCTCAAAAATTATCGCTCTGATGCAAACAACTGATGAGTTATCTACTTAAATTTGATGAACAAAACGACTTACGTATTTTAAACATGCTAACCTTTAGCCCGGTAAGCAAATTAAAAAAAAAACGCAATATGTAGGCTACACGAGAACGGAGACGTCGAGTAACCAAAACAAATGCGTTAAACAAATTCGTACACGTTATTTATCAATTTAACTCTAGAATTAAAGGATATACAACAAGAAACAACGTTTGACAACCTTTAAACAGTTTTAATAACTATCTCAAAAATTATCGCTCTGATGCAAACAACTGATGAGTTATCTACTTAAATTTGATGAACAAAACGACTTACGTATTTTAAACATGCTAACCTTTAGCCCGGTAAGCAAATTAAAAAAAAAACGCAATATGTAGGCTACACGAGAACGGAGACGTCGAGTAACCAAAACAAATGCGTTAATCAAATTCGTACACGTTATTTATCAATTTAACTCTAGAATTAAAGGATATACAACGAGAAACAACGTTTGACAACCTTTAAACAGTTTTAATAACTATCTCAAAAATTATCGCTCTGATGCAAACAACTGATGAGTTATCTACTTAAATTTGATGAACAAAACGACTTACGTATTTTAAACATGCTAACCTTTAGCCCGGTAAGCAAATTAAAAAAAAAACGCAATATGTGGGCTACACGAGAACGGAGACGTCGAGTAACCAAAACAAATGCGTTAAACAAATTCGTACACTTTATTTATCAATTTAACTCTAGAATTAAAGGATATACAACGAGAAACAACGTTTGACAACCTTTAAACAGTTTTAATAACTATCTCAAAAATTATCGCTCTGATGCAAACAACTGATGAGTTATCTACTTAAATATGATGAACAAAACGACTTACGTATTTTAAACATGCTAACCTTTAGCCCGGTAAGCAAATAAAAAAAAAAACGCAATATGAGGCTACACGAGAACGGAGACGTCGAGTAACCAAAAGAAATGCGTTAAATAAATTCGTACACGTTATTTATCAATTTAACTCTAGAATTAAAGGATATACAACGAGAAACAACGTTTGACAACCTTTAAACAGTTTTAATAACTATCTAAAAAATTATCGCTCTGATGCAAACAACTGATGAGTTATCTACTTAAATATGATGAACAAAACGACTTACGTATTTTAAACATGCTAACCTTTAGCCCGGTAAGCAAATTAAAAAAAAAACGCAATATGTAGGCTACACGAGAACGGAGACGTCGAGTAACCAAAACAAATGCGTTAAACAAATTCGTACACGTTATTTATCAATTTAACTCTAGAATTAAAGGATATGCAACGAGAAACAACGTTTGACAACCTTTAAACAGTTTTAATAACTATCTCAAAAATTATCGCTCTGATGCAAACAACTGATGAGTTATCTACTTAAATTTGATGAACAAAACGACTTACGTATTTTAAACATGCTAACCTTTAGCCCGGTAAGCAAATTAAAAAAAAAACGCAATATGTAGGCTACACGAGAACTGAGACGTCGAGTAACCAAAACAAATGCGTTAAACAAATTCGTACACGTTATTTATCAATTTAACTCTAGAATTAAAGGATATACAACGAGAAACAACGTTTGACAACCTTTAAACAGTTTTAATAACTATCTCAAAAATTATCGCTCTGATGCAAACAACTGATGAGTTATCTACTTAAATTTGATGAACAAAACGACTTACGTATTTTAAACATGCTAACCTTTAGCCCGGTAAGCAAATTAAAAAAAAACGCAATATGTAGGCTACACGAGAACGGAGACGTCGAGTAACCAAAACAAATGCGTTAAACAAATTCGTACACGTTATTTATCAATTTAACTCTAGAATTAAAGGATATACAACGAGAAACAACGTTTGACAACCTTTAAACAGTTTTAATAACTATCTCAAAAATTATCGCTCTGATGCAAACAACTGATGAGTTATCTACTTAAATTTGATGAACAAAACGACTTACGTATTTTAAACATGCTAACCTTTAGCCCGGTAAGCAAATTAAAAAAAAAACGCAATATGTAGGCTACACGAGAACGGAGACGTCGAGTAACCAAAACAAATGCGTTAAACAAACTCGTACACGTTATTTATCAATTTAACTCTAGAATTAAAGGATATACAACGAGAAACAACGTTTGACAACCTTTAAACAGTTTTAATAACTATCTCAAAAATTATCGCTCTGATGCAAACAACTGATGAGTTATCTACTTAAATTTGATGAACAAAACGACTTACGTATTTTAAACATGCTAACCTTTAGCCCGGTAAGCAAATTAAAAAAAAAACGCAATATGTAGGCTACACGAGAACGGAGACGTCGAGTAACCAAAACAAATGCGTTAAACAAATTCGTACACGTTATTTATCAATTTAACTCTAGAATTAAAGGATATACAACGAGAAACAACGTTTGACAACCTTTAAACAGTTTTAATAACTATCTCAAAAATTGTCGCTCTGATGCAAACAACTGATGAGTTATCTACTCAAATTTGTTGAACAAAACGACTTACGTATTTTAAACATGCTAACCTTTAGCCCGGTAAGCAAATTAAAAAAAAAACGCAATATGTAGGCTACACGAGAACGGAGACGTCGAGTAACCAAAACAAATGCATTAAACAAATTCGTACACGTTATTTATCAATTTAACTCTAGAATTAAAGGATATACAACGAGAAACAACGTTTGACAACCTTTAAACAGTTTTAATAACTATCTCAAAAATTATCGCTCTGATGCAAACAACTGATGAGTTATCTACTTAAATTTGATGAACAAAACGACTTACGTATTTTAAACATGCTAACCTTTAGCCCGGTAAGCAAATTAAAAAAAAAACGCAATATGTAGGCTACACGAGAACTGAGACGTCGAGTAACCAAAACAAATGCGTTAAACAAATTCGTACACGTTATTTATCAATTTAACTCTAGAATTAAAGGATATACAACGAGAAACAACGTTTGACAACCTTTAAACAGTTTTAATAACTATCTCAAAAATTATGGCTCTGATGCAAACAACTGATGAGTTATCTACTTAAATTTGATGAACAAAACGACTTACGTATTTTAAACATGCTAACCTTTAGCCCGGTAAACAAATTAAAAAAAAAAACGCAATATGTAGGCTACACGAGAACGGAGACGTCGAGTAACCAAAACAAATGCGTTAAACAAATTCGTACACGTTATTTATCAATTTAACTCTAGAATTAAAGGATATACAACGAGAAACAACGTTTGACAACCTTTAAACAGTTTTAATAACTATCTCAAAAATTATCGCTCTGATGCAAACAACTGATGAGTTATCTACTTAAATTTGATGAACAAAACGACTTACGTATTTTAAACATGCTAACCTTTAGCCCGGTAAGCAAATTAAAAAAAAAACGCAATATGTAGGCTACACGAGAACGGAGACGTCGAGTAACCAAAACAAATGCGTTAAACAAATTCGTACACGTTATTTATCAATTTGACTCTAGAATTAAAGGATATACAACGAGAAACAACGTTTGACAACCTTTAAACAGTTTTAATAACTATCTCAAAAATTGTCGCTCTGATGCAAACAACTGATGAGTTATCTACTCAAATTTGTTGAACAAAACGACTTACGTATTTTAAACATGCTAACCTTTAGCCCGGTAAGCAAATTAAAAAAAAAACGCAATATGTAGGCTACACGAGAACGGAGACGTCGAGTAACCAAAACAAATGCGTTAAACAAATTCGTACACGTTATTTATCAATTTAACTCTAGAATTAAAGGATATACAACGAGAAACAACGTTTGACAACCTTTAAACAGTTTTAATAACTATCTCAAAAATTATCGCTCTGATGCAAACAACTGATGAGTTATCTACTTAAATTTGATGAACAAAACGACTTACGTATTTTAAACATGCTAACCTTTAGCCCGGTAAACAAATTAAAAAAAAAACGCAATATGTAGGCTACACGAGAACGGAGACGTCGAGTAACCAAAACAAATGCGTTATACAAATTCGTACACGTTATTTATCAATTTAACTCTAGAATTAAAGGATATACAACGAGAAACAACGTTTGACAACCTTTAAACAGTTTTAATAACTATCTCAAAAATTATCGCTCTGATGCAAACAACTGATGAGTTATCTACTTAAATTTGATGAACAAAACGACTTACGTATTTTAAACATGCTAACCTTTAGCCCGGTAAGCAAATTAAAAAAAAAACGCAATATGTAGGCTACACGAGAACGGAGACGTCGAGTAACCAAAACAAATGCGTTAAACAAACTCGTACACGTTATTTATCAATTTAACTCTAGAATTAAAGGATATACAACGAGAAACAACGTTTGACAACCTTTAAACAGTTTTAATAACTATCTCAAAAATTATCGCTCTGATGTAAACAACTGATGAGTTATCTACTTAAATTTGATGAACAAAACGACTTACGTATTTTAAACATGCTAACCTTTAGCCCGGTAAGCAAATTTAAAAAAAAACGCAATATGTAGGCTACACGAGAACGGAGACGTCGAGTAACCAAAACAAATGCGTTAAACAAATTCGTACACGTTATTTATCAATTTAACTATAGAATTAAAGGATATACAACGAGAAACAACGTTTGACAACCTTTAAACAGTTTTAATAACTATCTCAAAAATTGTCGCTCTGATGCAAACAACTGATGAGTTATCTACTCAAATTTGTTGAACAAAACGACTTACGTATTTTAAACATGCTAACCTTTAGCCCGGTAAGCAAATTAAAAAAAAACGCAATATGTAGGCTACACGAGAACGGAGATGTCGAGTAACCAAAACAAATGCGTTAAACAAATTCGTACACGTTATTTATCAATTTAACTCTAGAATTAAAGGATATACAACGAGAAACAACGTTTGACAACCTTTAAAAAGTTTTAATAACTATCTCAAAAATTATCGCTCTGATGCAAACAACTGATGAGTTATCTACTTAAATTTGATGAACAAAACGACTTACGTATTTTAAACATGCTAACCTTTAGCCCGGTAAGCAAATTAAAAAAAAACGCAATATGTAGGCTACACGAGAACGGAGACGTCGAGTAACCAAAACAAATGCGTTAAACAAATTCGTACACGTTATTTATCAATTTAACTCTAGAATTAAAGGATATACAACGAGAAACAACGTTTGACAACCTTTAAACAGTTTTAATAACTATCTCAAAAACTATCGCTCTGATGCAAACAACTGATGAGTTATCTACTTAAATTTGATGAACAAAACGACTTACGTATTTTAAACATGCTAACCCATAGCCCGGTAAGCAAATTAAAAAAAAAACGCAATATGTAGGCTACACGAGAACGGAAACGTCGAGTAACCAAAACAAATGCGTTAAACAAATTCGTACACGTTATTTATCAATTTAACTCTAGAATTAAAGGATATACAACGAGAAACAAAGTTTGACAACCTTTAAACAGTTTTAATAACTATCTCAAAAATTATCGCTCTGATGCAAACAACTGATGAGTTATCTACTTAAATTTGATGAACAAAACGACTTACGTATTTTAAACATGCTAACCTTTAGCCCGGTAAGCAAATTAAAAAAAAAACGCAATATGTAGGCTACACGAGAACGGAGACGTCGAGTAACCAAAACAAATGCGTTAAACAAATTCGTACACGTTATTTATCAATTTAACTCTAGAATTAAAGGATATACAACGAGAAACAACGTTTGACAACCTTTAAACAGTTTTAATAACTATCTCAAAAATTGTCGCTCTGATGCAAACAACTGATGAGTTATCTACTTAAATTTGTTGAACAAAACGACTTACGTATTTTAAACATGCTAACCTTTAGCCCGGTAAGCAAATTAAAAAAAAAACGCAATATGTAGGCTACACGAAAACGGAGACGTCGAGTAACCAAAACAAATGCGTTAAACAAATTCGTACACGTTATTTATCAATTTAACTCTAGAATTAAAGGATATACAACGAGAAACAACGTTTGACAACCTTTAAACAGTTTTAATAACTATCTCAAAAATTATCGCTCTGATGCAAACAACTGATGAGTTATCTACTTAAATTTGATGAACAAAACGACTTACGTATTTTAAACATGCTAACCTTTAGCCCGGTAAGCAAATTAAAAGAAAAACGCATTATGTAGGCTACACGAGAACGGAGACGTCGAGTAACCAAAACAAATGCGTTAAACAAATTCGTACACGTTATTTATCAATTTAACTCTAGAATTAAAGGATATACAACGAGAAACAACGTTTGACAACCTTTAAACAGTTTTAATAACTATCTCAAAAATTAACGCTCTGATGCAAACAACTGATGAGTTATCTACTTAAATTTGATGAACAAAACGACTTACGTATTTTAAACATGCTAACCTTTAGCCCGGTAAGCAAATAAAAAAAAAACGCAATATGTAGGCTACACGAGAACGGAGACGTCGAGTAACCAAAACAAATGCGTTAAACAAATTCGTACACGTTATTTATCAATTTAACTCTAGAATTAAAGGATATACAACGAGAAACAACGTTTGACAACCTTTAAACAGTTTTAATAACTATCTCAAAAATTGTCGCTCTGATGCAAACAACTGATGAGTTATCTACTTAAATTTGTTGAACAAAACGACTTACGTATTTTAAACATGCTAACCTTTAGCCCGGTAAGCAAATTAAAAAAAAACGCAATATGTAGGCTACACGAGAACGGAGACGTCGAGTAACCAAAACAAATGCGTTAAACAAATTCGTACACGTTATTTATCAATTTAACTATAGAATTAAAGGATATACAACGAGAAACAACGTTTGACAACCTTTAAACAGTTTTAATAACTATCTCAAAAATTGTCGCTCTGATGCAAACAACTGATGAGTTATCTACTTAAATATGATGAACAAAACGACTTACGTATTTTAAACATGCTAACCTTTAGCTCGGTAAGCAAATTAAAAAAAAAACGCAATATGTAGGCTACACGAGAACGGAGACGTCGAGTAACCAAAACAAATGCGTTAAACAAATTCGTACACGTTATTTATCAATTTAACTCTAGAATTAAAGGATATACAACGAGAAACAACGTTTGACAACCTTTAAACAGTTTTAATAACTATCTCAAAAATTATCGCTCTGATGCAAACAACTGATGAGTTATCTACTTAAATTTGTTGAACAAAACGACTTACGTATTTTAAACATGCTAACCTTTAGCCCGGTAAGCAAATTAAAAAAAAAACGCAATATGTAGGCTGCACGAGAACGGAGACGTCGAGTAACCAAAACAAATGCGTTAAACAAATTCGTACACGTTATTTATCAATTTAACTCTAGAATTAAAGGATATACAACGAGAAACAACGTTTGACAACCTTTAAACAGTTTTAATAACTATCTCAAAAATTATCGCTCTGATGCAAACAACTGATGAGTTATCTACTTAAATTTGATGAACAAAACGACTTACGTATTTTAAACATGCTAAACTTTAGCCCGGTAAGCAAATTAAAAAAAAAACGCAATATGTAGGCTACACGAGAACGGAGACGTCGAGTAACCAAAACAAATGCGTTAAACAAATACGTACACGTTATTTATCAATTTAACTCTAGAATTAAAGGATATACAACGAGAAACAACGTTTGACAACCTTTAAACAGTTTTAATAACTATCTCAAAAATTGTCGCTCTGATGCAACAACTGATGATTTATCTACTTAAATTGTTGAACAAAACGTCTTACGTATTTTAAGCATGCTAACCTTTAGCCCGGTAAGCAAATTAAAAAAAAACGCAATATGTAGGCTACACGAGAACGGAGACGTCGAGTAACCAAAACAAATCCGTTAAACAAATTCGTACACGTTATTTATCAATTTAACTCTAGAATTAAAGGATATACAACGAGAAAAAACATTTGACAACCTTTAAACAGTTTTAATAACTATCTCAAAAATTATCGCTCTGATGCAAACAACTGATGAGTTATCTACTTAAATATGATGAACAAAACGACTTACGTATTTTAAACATGCTAACCTTTAGCCCGGTAAGCAAATTAAAAAAAAAACGCAATATGTAGGCTACACGAGAACGGAGACGTCCAGTAACCAAAACAAATGCGTTAAACAAATTCGTACACGTTATTTATCAATTTAACTCTAGAATTAAAGGATATACAACGAGAAACAACGTTTGACAACCTTTAAACAGTTTTAATAACTATCTCAAAAATTATCGCTCTGATGCAAACAACTGATGAGTTATCTACTTAAATTTGTTGAACAAAACGACTTACGTATTTTAAACATGCTAACCTTTAGCCCGGTAAGCAAATTAAAAAAAAAACGCAATATGTAGGCTACACGAGAACGGAGACGTCGAGTAACCAAAACAAATGCGTTAAACAAATTCGTACACGTTATTTATCAATTTAACTCTAGAATTAAAGGATATACAACGAGAAATAACGTTTGACAACCTTTAAACAGTTTTAATAACTATCTCAAAAATTGTCGCTCTGATGCAAACAACTGATGAGTTATCTACTTAAATTTGATGAACAAAACGACTTACGTATTTTAAACATGCTAACCTTTAGCCCGGTAAGCAAATTAAAAAAAAAAAACGCAATATGTAGGCTACACGAGAACGGAGACGTCGAGTAACCAAAACAAATGCGTTAAACAAATTCGTACACGTTATTTATCAATTTAACTCTAGAATTAAAGGATATACAACGAGAAACAACGTTTGACAACCTTTAAACAGTTTTAATAACTATCTCAAAAATTATCGCTCTGATGCAAACAACTGATGAGTTATCTACTTAAATATGATGAACAATACGACTTACGTATTTTAAGCATGCTAACCTTTAGCCCGGTAAGCAAATTAAAAAAAAACGCAATATGTAGGCTACACGAGAACGGAGACGTCGAGTAACCAAAACAAATGCGTTAAACAAATTCGTACACGTTATTTATCAATTTAACTCTAGAATTAAAGGATATACAACGAGAAACAACGTTTGACAACCTTTAAACAGTTTTAATAACTATCTCAAAAATTATCGCTCTGATGCAAACAACTGATGAGTTATCTACTTAAATATGATGAACAAAACGACTTACGTATTTTAAACATGCTAACCTTTAGCCCGGTAAGCAAATTAAAAAAAAAACGCAATATGTAGGCTACACGAGAACGGAGACGTCGAGTAACCAAAACAAATGCGTTAAACAAATTCGTACACGTTATTTATCAATTTAACTCTAGAATTAAAGGATATACAACGAGAAACAACGTTTGACAACCTTTAAACAGTTTTAATAACTATCTCAAAAATTATCGCTCTGATGCAAACAACTGATGAGTTATCTACTTAAATTTGATGAACAAAACGACTTACGTATTTTAAACATGCTAACCTTTAGCCCGGTGAGCAAATTAAAAAAAAAAACGCAATATGTAGACTACACGAGAACGGAGACATCGAGTAACCAAAACAAATGCGTTAAACAAATTCGTACACGTTATTTATCAATTTAACTCTAGAATTAAAGGATATACAACGAGAAACAACGTTTGACAACCTTTAAACAGTTTTAATAACTATCTCAAAAATTGTCGCTCTGATGCAAACAACTGATGAGTTATCTACTTAAATTTGTTGAACAAAACGACTTACGTATTTTAAACATGCTAACCTTTAGCCCGGTAAACAAATTAAAAAAAAAACGCAATATGTAGGCTACACGAGAACGGAGACGTCGAGTAACCAAAACAAATGCGTTAAACAAATTCGTACACGTTATTTATCAATTTAACTCTAGAATTAAAGGATATACAACGAGAAACAACGTTTGACAACCTTTAAACAGTTTTAATAACTATCTCAAAAATTGTCGCTCTGATGCAAACAACTGATGAGTTATCTACTTAAATTTGATGAACAAAACGACTTACGTATTTTAAACATGCTAACCTTTAGCCCGGTAAGCAAATTAAAAAAAACGCAATATGTAGGCTACACGAGAACGGAGACGTCGAGTAACCAAAACAAATGCGTTAAACAAATTCGTACACGTTATTTATCAATTTAACTCTAGAATTAAAGGATATACAACGAGAAACAACGTTTGACAACCTTTAAACAGTTTTAATACCTATCTCAAAAATTGGCGCTCTGATGCAAACAACTGATGAGTTATCTACTCAAATTTGTTGAACAAAACGACTTACGTATTTTAAGCATGCTAACCTTTAGCCCGGTAAGCAAATTAAAAAAAAAAACGCATTATGTAGGCTACACGAGAACGGAGACGTCGAGTAACCAAAACAAATGCGTTAAACAAATTCGTACACGTTATTTATCAATTTAACTCTAGGATTAAAGGATATACAACGAGAAACAACGTTTGACAACCTTTAAGCAGTTTTAATAACTATCTCAAAAATTGTCGCTCTGATGCAAACAACTGATGAGTTATCTACTTAAATTTGATGAACAAAACGACTTACGTATTTTAAACATGCTAACCTTTAGCCCGGTAAGCAAATTAAAAAAAACGCAATATGTAGGCTACACGAGAACGGAGACGTCGAATAACCAAAACAAATGCGTTAAACAAATTCGTACACGTTATTTATCAATTTAACTCTAGAATTAAAGGATATACAACGAGAAACAACGTTTGACAACCTTTAAACAGTTTTAATAACTATCTCAAAAATTATCGCTCTGATGCAAACAACTGATGAGTTATCTACTTAGATTTGATGAACAAAACGACTTACGTATTTTAAACATGCTAACCTTTAGCCCGGTAAGCAAATTAAAAAAAAAAAGCAATATGTAGGCTACACGAGAACGGAGACGTCGAGTAACCAAAACAAATGCGTTAAACAAATTCGTACACGTTATTTATCAATTTAACTCTAGAATTAAAGGATATACAACGAGAAACAACGTTTGACAACCTTTAACCAGTTTCAATAACTATCTCAAAAATTATCGCTCTGATGCAAACAACTGATGAGTTATCTACTTAAATTTGATGAACAAAACGACTTACGTATTTTAAACATGCTAACCTTTAGCCCGGTAAGCAAATTAAAAAAAAAAGCAATATGTAGGCTACACGAGAACGGAGACGTCTAGTAACCAAAACAAATGCGTTAAACAAATTCGTACACGTTATTTATCAATTTAACTCTAGGATTAAAGGATATACAACGAGAAACAACGTTTGACAACCTTTAAACAGTTTTAATAACTATCTCAAAAATTGTCGCTCTGATGCAAACAACTGATGAGTTATCTACTTAAATTTGATGAACAAAACGACTTACGTATTTTAAACATGCTAACCTTTAGCCCGGTAAGCAAATTAAAAAAAACGCAATATGTAGGCTACACGAGAACGGAGACGTCGAGTAACCAAAACAAATGCGTTAAACAAATTCGTACACGTTATTTATCAATTTAACTCTAGAATTAAAGGATATACAACGAGAAACAACGTTTGACAACCTTTAAACAGTTTTAATAACTATCTCAAAAATTGTCGCTCTGATGCAAACAACTGATGAGTTATCTACTCAAATTTGTTGAACAAAACACGTCACGTCATTTATCAATGAGTTATCTACTTAAATTTGATGAACAAAACGACTTACGTATTTTAAACATGCTAACCTTTAGCCCGGTAAGCAAATTAAAAAAAAAAGCAATATGTAGGCTACACGAGAACGGAGACGTCGAGTAACCAAAACAAATGCGTTAAACAAATTCGTACACGTTATTTATCAATTTAACTCTAGAATTAAAGGATATACAACGAGAAACAACGTTTGACAACCTTTAAACAGTTTTAATAACTATCTCAAAAATTATCGCTCTGATGCAATCAACTGATGAGCTATCTACTTAAATATGATGAACAAAACGACTTACGTATTTTAAGCATGCTAACCTTTAGCCTGGTAAGCAAATTAAAAAAAAAACGCAATATGTAGGCTACACGAGAACGGAGACGTCGAGTAACCAAAACAAATACGTTAAACAAATTCGTACACGTTATTTATCAATTTAACTCTAGAATTAAAGGATATACAACGAGAAACAACGTTTGACAACCTTTAAACAGTTTTAATAACTATCTCAAAAATTATCGCTCTGATGCAAACAACTGATGAGTTATCTACTTAAATTTGATGAACAAAACGACTTACGTATTTTAAACATGCTAACCTTTAGCCCGGTAAGCAAATTAAAAAAAAAAACGCAATATGTAGGCTACACGAGAACGGAGACGTCGAGTAACCAAAACAAATGCGTTAAACAAATTCGTACACGTTATTTATCAATTTAACTCTAGAATTAAAGGATATACAACGAGAAACAACGTTTGACAACCTTTAAACAGTTTTAATAACTATCTCAAAAATTGTCGCTCTGATGCAAACAACTGATGAGTTATCTACTTAAATTTGATGAACAAAACGACTTACGTATTTTAAACATGCTAACCTTTAGCCCGGTAAGCAAATTAAAAAAAAAACGCAATATGTAGGCTACACGAGAACGGAGACGTCGAGTAACCAAAACAAATGCGTTAAACAAATTCGTACACGTTATTTATCAATTTAACTCTAGAGTTAAAGGATATACAACGAGAAACAACGTTTGACAACCTTTAAACAGTTTTAATAACTATCTCAAAAATTATCGCTCTGATGCAAACAACTGATGAGTTATCTACTTAAATTTGATGAACAAAACGACTTACGTATTTTAAGCATGCTAACCTTTAGCCCGGTAAGCAAATTAAAAAAAAAAAACGCAATATATAGGCTACACGAGAACGGAGACGTCGAGTAACCAAAACAAATGCGTTAAACAAATTCCTACACGTTATTTATCAATTTAACTCTAGAATTAAAGGATATACAACGAGAAACAACGTTTGACAACCTTTAAACAGTTTTAATAACTATCTCAAAAATTGTCGCTCTGATGCAAACAACTGATGAGTTATCTACTTAAATTTGTTGAACAAAACGACTTACGTATTTTAAGCATGCTAACCTTTAGCCCGGTAAGCAAATTAAAAATAAACGCAATATGTAGGCTACACGAGAACGGAGACGTCGAGTAACCAAAACAAATGCGTTGAACAAATTCGTACACGTTATTTATCAATTTAACTCTAGAATTAAAGGATATACAACGAGAAACAACGTTTGAACAACCTTTCAACAGTTTTAATAACTATCTCAAAAATTATCGCTCTGATGCAAACAACTGATGAGTTATCTACTTAAATTTGATGAACAAAACGACTTACGTATTTTAAACATGCTAACCTTTAGCCCGGTAAGCAAATTAAAAAAAAAAAACGCAATATGTAGGCTACACGAGAACGGAGACGTCGAGTAACCAAAACAAATGCGTTAAACAAATTCGTACACGTTATTTATCAATTTAACTCTAGAATTAAAGGATATACAACGAGAAACAACATTTGACAACCTTTAAACAGTTTTAATAACTATCTCAAAAATTATCGCTCTGATGCAAACAACTGATGAGTTATCTACTTAAATTTGATGAACAAAACGACTTACGTATTTTAAACATGCTAACCTTTAGCCCGGTAAGCAAATTAAAAAAAAAAACGCAATATGTAGGCTACACGAGAACGGAGACGTCGAGTAACCAAAACAAATGCGTTAAACAAATTCGTACACGTTATTTATCAATTTAACTCTAGAATTAAAGGATATACAACGAGAAACAACGTTTAACAACCTTTAAACAGTTTTAATAACTATCTCAAAAATTGTCGCTCTGATGCAAACAACTGATGAGTTATCTACTTAAATTTGTTGAACAAAACGACTTACGTATTTTAAACATGCTAACCTTTAGCCCGGTAAGCAAATTAAAAAAAAAACGCAATATGTAGGCTACACGAGAACGGAGACGTCGAGTAACCAAAACAAATGCGATAAACAAATTCGTACACGTTATTTATCAATTTAACTCTAGAATTAAAGGATATACAACGAGAAAAAACGTTTGACAACCTTTAAAGAGTTTTAATAACTATCTCAAAAATTATCGCTCTGATGCAAACAACTGATGAGTTATCTACTTAAATTTGATGAACAAAACGACTTACGTATTTTAAACATGCTAACCTTTAGCCCGGTAAGCAAATTAAAAAAAAAAAACGCAATATGTAGGCTACACGACAACGGAGACGTCGAGTAACCAAAACAAATGCGTTAAACAAATTCGTACACGTTATTTATCAATTTAACTCTAGAATTAAAGGATATACAACGAGAAACAACGTTTGACAACCTTTAAACAGTTTTAATAACTATCTCAAAAATTATCGCTCTGATGCAAACAACTGATGAGTTATCTACTTAAATATGATGAACAAAACGGCTTACGTATTTTAAGCATGCTAACCTTTAGCCCGGTAAGCAAATTAAAAAAAAACGCAATATGTAGGCTACACGAGAACGGAGACGTCGAGTAACCAAAACAAATGCGTTAAACAAATTCGTACACGTTATTTATCAATTTAACTCTAGAATTAAAGGATATACAACGAGAAACAACGTTTGACAACCTTTAAACAGTTTTAATAACTATCTCAAAAATTGTCGCTCTGATGCAAACAACTGATGAGTTATCTACTTAAATATGATGAACAAAACGACTTACGTATTTTAAGCATGCTAACCTTTAGCCCGGTAAGCAAATTAAAAAAAAACGCAATATGTAGGCTACACGAGAACGGAGACGTCGAGTAACCAAAACAAATTCGTACACGTTATTTATCAATTTAACTCTAGAATTAAAGGATATACAACGAGAAACAACGTTTGACAACCTTTAAACAGTTTTAATAACTATCTCAAAAATTATCGCTCTGATGCAAACAACTGATGAGTTATCTACTTAAATATGATGAACAAAACGACTTTCGTATTTTAGGCATGCTAACCTTTAGCCCGGTAAGCAAATTAAAAAAAAACGCAATATGTAGGCTACACGAGAACGGAGACGTCCAGTAACCAAAACAAATGCGTTAAACAAATTCGTACACGTTATTTATCAATTTAACTCTAGAATTAAAGGATATACAACGAGAAACAACGTTTGACAACCTTTAAACAGTTTTAATAACTATCTCAAAAATTGTCGCTCTGATGCAAACAACTGATGAGTTATCTACTTAAATTTGATGAACAAAACGACTTACGTATTTTAAACATGCTAACCTTTAGCCCGGTAAGCAAATTAAAAAAAAAACGCAATATGTAGGCTACACGAGAACGGAGACGTCGAGTAACCAAAACAAATGCGTTAAACAAATTCGTACACGTTATTTATCAATTTAACTCTAGAATTAAAGGATATACAACGAGAAACAACGTTTGACAACCTTTAAACAGTTTTAATAACTATCTCAAAAATTATCGCTCTGATGCAAACAACTGATGAGTTATCTACTTAAATATGATGAACAAAACGACTTACGTATTTTAAACATGCTAACCTTTAGCCCGGTAAGCAAATTAAAAAAAAAATGCAATATGTAGGCTACACGAGAACGGAGACGTCGAGTAACCAAAACAAATGCGTTAAACAAATTCGTACACGTTATTTATCAATTTAACTCTAGAATTAAAGGATATACAACGAGAAACAACGTTTGACAACCTTTAAACAGTTTTAATAACTATCTCAAAAATTGTCGCTCTGATGCAAACAACTGATGAGTTATCTACTTAAATTTGATGAACAAAACGACTTACGTATTTTAAACATGCTAACCTTTAGCCCGGTAAGCAAATTAAAAAAAAAACGCAATATGTAGGCTACACGAGAACGGAGACGTCGAGTAACCAAAACAAATGCGTTAAACAAACTCGTACAC
This sequence comes from Eurosta solidaginis, assembly GCF_040869045.1. Taxonomy (NCBI): domain Eukaryota; kingdom Metazoa; phylum Arthropoda; class Insecta; order Diptera; family Tephritidae; genus Eurosta; species Eurosta solidaginis. The sequence goes on from NW_027136984.1 coordinate 111,980, forward strand.
GTTATTTATCAATTTAACTCTAGAATTAAAGGATATACAACGAGAAACAACGTTTGACAACCTTTAAACAATTTTAATAACTATCTCAAAAATTGTCGCTCTGATGCAAACAACTGATGAGTTATCTACTTAAATTTGTTGAACAAAACGACTTACGTATTTTAAGCATGCTAACCTTTAGCCCGGTAAGCAAATTAAAAAAAAACGCAATATGTAGGCTACACGAGAACGGAGACGTCGAGTAACCAAAACAAATGCGTTGAACAAATTCGTACACGTTATTTATCAATTTAACTCTAGAATTAAAGGATATACAACGAGAAACAACGTTTGAACAACCTTTCAACAGTTTTAATAACTATCTCAAAAATTATCGCTCTGATGCAAACAACTGATGAGTTATCTACTTAAATTTGATGAACAAAACGACTTACGTATTTTAAACATGCTAACCTTTAGCCCGGTAAGCAAATTAAAAAAAAAAAAACGCAATATGTAGGCTACACGAGAACGGAGACGTCGAGTAACCAAAACAAATGCGTTAAACAAATTCGTACACGTTATTTATCAATTTAACTCTAGAATTAAAGGATATACAACGAGAAACAACATTTGACAACCTTTAAACAGTTTTAATAACTATCTCAAAAATTATGGCTCTGATGCAAACAACTGATGAGTTATCTACTTAAATTTGATGAACAAAACGACTTACGTATTTTAAACATGCTAACCTTTAGCCCGGTAAGCAAATTAAAAAAAAAACGCAATATGTAGGCTGCACGAGAACGGAGACGTCGAGTAACCAAAACAAATGCGTTAAACAAATTCGTACACGTTATTTATCAATTTAACTCTAGAATTAAAGGATATACAACGAGAAACAACGTTTAACAACCTTTAAACAGTTTTAATAACTATCTCAAAAATTGTCGCTCTGATGCAAACAACTGATGAGTTATCTACTTAAATTTGTTGAACAAAACGACTTACGTATTTTAAACATGCTAACCTTTAGCCCGGTAAGCAAATTAAAAAAAAAACGCAATATGTAGGCTACACGAGAACGGAGACGTCGAGTAACCAAAACAAATGCGATAAACAAATTCGTGCACGTTATTTATCAATTTAACTCTAGAATTAAAGGATATACAACGAGAAACAACGTTTGACAACCTTTAAAGAGTTTTAATAACTATCTCAAAAATTATCGCTCTGATGCAAACAACTGATGAGTTATCTACTTAAATATGATGAACAAAACGACTTACGTATTTTAAACATGCTAACCTTTAGCCCGGTAAGCAAATTAAAAAAAAAACGCAATATGTAGGCTACACGAGAACGGAGACGTCGAGTAACCAAAACAAATGCGTTAAACAAATTCGTACACGTTATTTATCAATTTAACTCTAGAATTAAAGGATATACAACGAGAAACAACGTTTGACAACCTTTAAACAGTTTTAATAACTATCTCAAAAATTATCGCTCTGATGCAAACAACTGATGAGTTATCTACTTAAATATGATGAACAAAACGACTTACGTATTTTAAGCATGCTAACCTTTAGCCCGGTAAGCAAATTAAAAAAAAACGCAATATGTAGGCTACACGAGAACGGAGACGTCGAGTAACCAAAACAAATGCGTTAAACAAATTCGTACACGTTATTTATCAATTTAACTCTAGAATTAAAGGATATACAACGAGAAACAATGTTTGACAACCTTTAAACAGTTTTAATAACTATCTCAAAAATTATCGCTCTGATGCAAACAACTGATGAGTTATCTACTTAAATATGATGAACAAAACGACTTACGTATTTTAAACATGCTTACCTTTAGCCCGGTAAGCAAATTAAAAAAAAAACGCAATATGTAGGCTACACGAGAACGGAGACGTCGAGTAACCAAAACAAATGCGTTAAACAAATTCGTACACGTTATTTATCAATTTAACTCTAGAATTAAAGGATATACAACGAGAAACAACGTTTGACAACCTTTAAACAGTTTTAATAACTATCTCAAAAATTATCGCTCTGATGCAAACAACTGATGAGTTATCTACTTAAATTTGTTGAAAAAAACGACTTACGTATTTTAAACATGCTAACCTTTAGCCCGGTAAGCAAATTAAAAAAAAAAAACGCAATATGTAGGCTACACGAGAACGGAGACGTCGAGTAACCAAAACAAATGCGTTAAACAAATTCGTACACGTTATTTATCAATTTAATTCTAGGATTAAAGGATATACAACGAGAAACAACGTTTGACAACCTTTAAACAGTTTTAATAACTATCTCAAAAATTGTCGCTCTGATGCAAACAACTGATGAGTTATCTACTTAAATTTGATGAACAAAACGACTTACGTATTTTAAACATGCTAACCTTTCGGTAAGCAAATTAAAAAAAAACGCAATATGTAGGCTACACGAGAACGGAGACGTCGAGTAACCAAAACAAATGCGTTAAACAAATTCGTACACGTTATTTATCAATTTAAACCTATAATTAAAGGATATACAACGAGAAACAACGTTTGACAACCTTTAAACAGTTTTAATAACAATCTCAAAAATTATCGCTCTGATGCAAACAACTGATGAGTTATCTACTTAAATTTGATGAACAAAACGACTTACGTATTTTAAACATGCTAACCTTTAGCCCGGTAAGCAAATTAAAAAAAAAAACGCAATATGTAGGCTACACGAGAACGGAGACGTCGAGTAACCAAAACAAATGCGTTAAACAAATTCGTACACGTTATTTATCAATTTAACTCTAGGATTAAAGGATATACAACGAGAAACAACGTTTGACAACCTTTAAACAGTTTTAATAACTATCTCAAAAATTGTCGCTCTGATGCAAACAACTGATGAGTTATCTACTTAAATTTGTTGAACAAAACGACTTACGTATTTTTAACATGCTAACCTTTAGCCCGGTAAGCAAATTAAAAAAAAACGCAATATGTAGGCTACACGAGAACGGAGACGTCGAGTAACCAAAACAAATGCGTTAAACAAATTCGTACACGTTATTTATCAATTTAACTCTAGAATTAAAGGATATACAACGAGAAACAACGTTTGACAACCTTTAAACAGTTTTAATAACTATCTCAAAAATTGTCGCTCTGATGCAAACAACTGATGAGTTATCTACTTAAATTTGATGAACAAAACGACTTACGTATTTTAAACATGCTAACCTTTAGCCCGGTAAGCAAATTAAAAAAAAAACGCAATATGTAGGCTACACGAGAACGGAGACGTCGAGTAACCAAAACAAATGCGTTAAACAAATTCGTACACGTTATTTATCAATTTAACTCTAGAATTAAAGGATATACAACGAGAAACAACGTTTGACAACCTTTAAACAGTTTTAATAACTATCTCAAAAATTATCGCTCTGATGCAAACAACTGATGAGTTATCTACTTAAATTTGATGAACAAAACGACTTACGTATTTTAAACATGCTAACCTTTAGCCCGGTAAGCAAAATAAAAAAAAAACGCAATATGTAGGCTACACGAGAACGGAGACGTCGAGTAACCAAAACAAATGCGTTAAACAAATTCGTACACGTTATTTATCAATCTAACTCTAGAATTAAAGGATATACAACGAGAAACAACGTTTGACAACCTTTAAACAGTTTTAATAACTATCTCAAAAATTGTCGCTCTGATGCAAACAACTGATGAGTTATCTACTTAAATTTGTTGAACAAAACGACTTACGTATTTTAAGCATGCTAACCTTTAGCCCGGTAAGCAAATTAAAAAAAAACGCAATATGTAGGCTACACGAGAACGGAGACGTCGACTAACCAAAACAAATGCGTTAAACAAATTCGTACATGTTATTTGTCAATTTAACTCTAGAATTAAAGGATATACAACGAGAAACAACGTTTGACAACCTTTAAACAGTTTTAATAACTATCTCAAAAATTATCGCTCTGATGCAAACAACTGATGAGTTATCTACTTAAATTTGATGAACAAAACGACTTACGTATTTTAAACATGCTAACCTTTAGCCCGGTAAGCAAATTAAAAAAAAAAATGCAATATGTAGGCTACACGAGAACGGAGACGTCGAGTAACCAAAACAAATGCGTTAAACAAATTCGTACACGTTATTTATCAATTTAACTCTAGAATTAAAGGATATACAACGAGAAACAACGTTTGACAACCTTTAAACAGTTTTAATAACTATCTCAAAAATTATCGCTCTGATGCAAACAACTGATGAGTTATCTACTTAAATTTGATGAACAAAACGACTTACGTATTTTAAACATGCTAACCTTTAGCCCGGTAAGCAAATTAAAAAAAAACGCAATATGTAGGCTACACGAGAACGGAGACGTCGAGAAACCAAAACAAATGCGTTAAACAAATTCGTACACGTTATTTATCAATTTAACTCTAGAATTAAAGGATATACAACGAGAAACAACGTTTGACAACCTTTAAACAGTTCTTATAACTATCTCAAAAATTATCGCTCTGATGCAAACAACTGATGAGTTATCTACTTAAATTTGTTGAACAAAACGACTTACGTATTTTAAACATGCTAATCTTTAGCCCGGTAAACAAATTAAAAAAAAAACGCAATATGTAGGCTACACGAGAACGGAGACGTCGAGTAACCAAAACAAATGCGTTAAACAAATTCGTACACGTTATTTATCAATTTAACTCTAGAATTAAAGGATATACAACGAGAAACAACGTTTGACAACCTTTAAACAGTTTTAATAACTATCTCAAAAATTGTCGCTCTGATGCAAACAACTGATGAGTTATCTACTTAAATTTGATGAACAAAACGACTTACGTATTTTAAACATGATAACCTTTAGCCCGGTAAGCAAATTAAAAAAAAAACGCAATATGTAGGCTACACGAGAACGGAGACGTCGAGAAACCAAAAGAAATGCGTTAAACAAATTCGTACACGTTATTTATCAATTTAACTCTAGAAATAAAGGATATACAACGAGAAACAACGTTTGACAACCTTTAAACAGTTTTAATAACTATCTCAAAAATTATCGCTCTGATGCAAACAACTGATGAGTTATCTACTTAAATTTGATGAACAAAACGACTTACGTATTTTAAACATGCTAACCTTTAGCCCGATAAGCAAATTAAAAAAAAAACGCAATATGTAGGCTACACGAGAACGGAGACGTCGAGTAACCAAAACAAATGCGTTAAACAAATTCGTACACGTTATTTATCAATTTAACTCTAGGATTAAAGGATATACAACGAGAAACAACGTTTGACAACCTTTAAACAGTTTTAATAACTATCTCAAAAATTGTCGCTCTGATGCAAACAACTGATGAGTTATCTACTTAAATTTGTTGAACAAAACGACTTACGTATTTTAAACATGCTAACCTTTAGCCCGGTAAGCAAATTAAAAAAAAAACGCAATATGTAGGCTACACGAGAACGGAGACGTCGAGTAACCAAAACAAATGCGTTAAACAAATTCGTACACGTTATTTATCAATTTAACTCTAGAATTAAAGGATATACAACGAGAAACAACGTTTGACAACCTTTAAACAGTTTTAATAACTATCTCAAAAATTGTCGCTCTGATGCAAACAACTGATGAGTTATCTACTTAAATTTGATGAACAAAACGACTTACGTATTTTAAACATGCTAACCTTTAGCCCGGTAAGCAAATTAAAAAAAAAACGCAATATGTAGGCTACACGAGAACGGAGACGTCGAGTAACCAAAACAAATGCGTTAAACAAATTCGTACACGTTATTTATCAATTTAACTCTAGAATTAAAGGATATACAACGAGAAACAACGTTTGACAACCTTTAAACAGTTTTAATAACTATCTCAAAAATTATCGCTCTGATGCAAACAACTGATGAGTTATCTACTTAAATTTGTTGAAAAAAACGACTTACGTATTTTAAACATGCTAACCTTTAGCCCGGTAAGCAAATTAAAAAAAAAAAACGCAATATGTAGGCTACACGAGAACGGAGACGTCGAGTAACCAAAACAAATGCGTTAAACAAATTCGTACACGTTATTTATCAATTTAATTCTAGGATTAAAGGATATACAACGAGAAACAACGTTTGACAACCTTTAAACAGTTTTAATAACTATCTCAAAAATTGTCGCTCTGATGCAAACAACTGATGAGTTATCTACTTAAATTTGATGAACAAAACGACTTACGTATTTTAAACATGCTAACCTTTCGGTAAGCAAATTAAAAAAAAACGCAATATGTAGGCTACACGAGAACGGAGACGTCGAGTAACCAAAACAAATGCGTTAAACAAATTCGTACACGTTATTTATCAATTTAAACCTATAATTAAAGGATATACAACGAGAAACAACGTTTGACAACCTTTAAACAGTTTTAATAACAATCTCAAAAATTATCGCTCTGATGCAAACAACTGATGAGTTATCTACTTAAATTTGATGAACAAAACGACTTACGTATTTTAAACATGCTAACCTTTAGCCCGGTAAGCAAATTAAAAAAAAAAACGCAATATGTAGGCTACACGAGAACGGAGACGTCGAGTAACCAAAACAAATGCGTTAAACAAATTCGTACACGTTATTTATCAATTTAACTCTAGGATTAAAGGATATACAACGAGAAACAACGTTTGACAACCTTTAAACAGTTTTAATAACTATCTCAAAAATTGTCGCTCTGATGCAAACAACTGATGAGTTATCTACTTAAATTTGTTGAACAAAACGACTTACGTATTTTTAACATGCTAACCTTTAGCCCGGTAAGCAAATTAAAAAAAAACGCAATATGTAGGCTACACGAGAACGGAGACGTCGAGTAACCAAAACAAATGCGTTAAACAAATTCGTACACGTTATTTATCAATTTAACTCTAGAATTAAAGGATATACAACGAGAAACAACGTTTGACAACCTTTAAACAGTTTTAATAACTATCTCAAAAATTGTCGCTCTGATGCAAACAACTGATGAGTTATCTACTTAAATTTGATGAACAAAACGACTTACGTATTTTAAACATGCTAACCTTTAGCCCGGTAAGCAAATTAAAAAAAAAACGCAATATGTAGGCTACACGAGAACGGAGACGTCGAGTAACCAAAACAAATGCGTTAAACAAATTCGTACACGTTATTTATCAATTTAACTCTAGAATTAAAGGATATACAACGAGAAACAACGTTTGACAACCTTTAAACAGTTTAATAACTATCTCAAAAATTATCGCTCTGATGCAAACAACTGATGAGTTATCTACTTAAATTTGATGAACAAAACGACTTACGTATTTTAAACATGCTAACCTTTAGCCCGGTAAGCAAAATAAAAAAAAAACGCAATATGTAGGCTACACGAGAACGGAGACGTCGAGTAACCAAAACAAATGCGTTAAACAAATTCGTACACGTTATTTATCAATCTAACTCTAGAATTAAAGGATATACAACGAGAAACAACGTTTGACAACCTTTAAACAGTTTTAATAACTATCTCAAAAATTGTCGCTCTGATGCAAACAACTGATGAGTTATCTACTTAAATTTGTTGAACAAAACGACTTACGTATTTTAAGCATGCTAACCTTTAGCCCGGTAAGCAAATTAAAAAAAAACGCAATATGTAGGCTACACGAGAACGGAGACGTCGACTAACCAAAACAAATGCGTTAAACAAATTCGTACATGTTATTTGTCAATTTAACTGTAGAATTAAAGGATATACAACGAGAAACAACGTTTGACAACCTTTAAACAGTTTTAATAACTATCTCAAAAATTATCGCTCTGATGCAAACAACTGATGAGTTATCTACTTAAATTTGATGAACAAAACGACTTACGTATTTTAAACATGCTAACCTTTAGCCCGGTAAGCAAATTAAAAAAAAAAATGCAATATGTAGGCTACACGAGAACGGAGACGTCGAGTAACCAAAACAAATGCGTTAAACAAATTCGTACACGTTATTTATCAATTTAACTCTAGAATTAAAGGATATACAACGAGAAACAACGTTTGACAACCTTTAAACAGTTTTAATAACTATCTCAAAAATTATCGCTCTGATGCAAACAACTGATGAGTTATCTACTTAAATTTGATGAACAAAACGACTTACGTATTTTAAACATGCTAACCTTTAGCCCGGTAAGCAAATAAAAAAAAAACGCAATATGTAGGCTACACGAGAACGGAGACGTCGAGAAACCAAAACAAATGCGTTAAACAAATTCGTACACGTTATTTATCAATTTAACTCTAGAATTAAAGGATATACAACGAGAAACAACGTTTGACAACCTTTAAACAGTTCTAATAACTATCTCAAAAATTATCGCTCTGATGCAAACAACTGATGAGTTATCTACTTAAATTTGTTGAACAAAACGACTTACGTATTTTAAACATGCTAATCTTTAGCCCGGTAAACAAATTAAAAAAAAAAACGCAATATGTAGGCTACACGAGAACGGAGACGTCGAGTAACCAAAACAAATGCGTTAAACAAATTCGTACACGTTATTTATCAATTTAACTCTAGAATTAAAGGATATACAACGAGAAACAACGTTTGACAACCTTTAAACAGTTTTAATAACTATCTCAAAAATTGTCGCTCTGATGCAAACAACTGATGAGTTATCTACTTAAATTTGATGAACAAAACGACTTACGTATTTTAAACATGATAACCTTTAGCCCGGTAAGCAAATTAAAAAAAAAACGCAATATGTAGGCTACACGAGAACGGAGACGTCGAGAAACCAAAAGAAATGCGTTAAACAAATTCGTACACGTTATTTATCAATTTAACTCTAGAATTAAAGGATATACAACGAGAAACAACGTTTGACAACCTTTAAACAGTTTTAATAACTATCTCAAAAATTATCGCTCTGATGCAAACAACTGATGAGTTATCTACTTAAATTTGATGAACAAAACGACTTACGTATTTTAAACATGCTAACCTTTAGCCCGGTAAGCAAATTTAAAAAAAACGCAATATGTAGGCTATACGAGAACGGAGACGTCGAGTAACCAAAACAAATGCGTTAAACAAATTCGTACACGTTATTTATCAATTTAACTCTAGGATTAAAGGATATACAACGAGAAACAACGTTTGACAACCTTTAAACAGTTTTAATAACTATCTCAAAAATTGTCGCTCTGATGCAAACAACTGATGAGTTATCTACTTAAATTTGTTGAACAAAACGACTTACGTATTTTAAACATGCTAACCTTTAGCCCGGTAAGCAAATTAAAAAAAAAACGCAATATGTAGGCTACACGAGAACGGAGACGTCGAGTAACCAAAACAAATGCGTTAAACAAATTCGTACACGTTATTTATCAATTTAACTCTAGAATTAAAGGATATACAACGAGAAACAACGTTTGACAACCTTTAAACAGTTTTAATAACTATCTCAAAAATTGTCGCTCTGATGCAAACAACTGATGAGTTATCTACTTAAATTTGATGAACAAAACGACTTACGTATTTTAAACATGCTAACCTTTAGCCCGGTAAGCAAATTAAAAAAAAAACGCAATATGTAGGCTACACGAGAACGGAGACGTCGAGTAACCAAAACAAATGCGTTAAACAAATTCGTACACGTTATTTATCAATTTAACTCTAGAATTAAAGGATATACAACGAGAAACAACGTTTGACAACCTTTAAACAGTTTTAATAACTATCTCAAAAATTATCGCTCTGATGCAAACAACTGATGAGTTATCTACTTAAATTTGATGAACAAAACGACTTACGTATTTTAAACATGCTAACCTTTAGCCCGGTAAGCAAATTAAAAAAAACGCAATATGTAGGCTACACGAGAACGGAGACGTCGACTAACCAAAACAAATGCGTTAAACAAATTCGTACACGTTATTTATCAATTTAACTCTAGAATTAAAGGATATACAACGAGAAACAACGTTTGACAACCTTTAAACAGTTTTAATAACTATCTCAAAAATTATCGCTCTGATGCAAACAACTGATGAGTTATCTACTTAAATTTGATGAACAAAACGACTTACGTATTTTAAACATGCTAACCTTTAGCCCGGTAAGCAAATTAAAAAAAAAATGCAATATGTAGGCTACACGAGAACGGAGACGTCGAGTAACCAAAACAAATGCGTTAAACAAATTCGTACACGTTATTTATCAATTTAACTCTAAAATTAAAGGATATACAACGAGAAACAACGTTTGACAACCTTTAAACAGTTTTAATAACTATCTCAAAAATTATCGCTCTGATGCAAACAACTGATGAGTTATCTACTTAAATTTGATGAACAAAACGACTTACGTATTTTAAACATGCTAACCTTTAGCCCGGTAAGCAAATTAAAAAAAAAATGCAATATGTAGGCTACACGAGAACGGAGACGTCGAGTAACCAAAACAAATGCGTTAAACAAATTCGTACACGTTATTTATCAATTTAACTCTAGAATTAAAGGATATACAACGAGAAACAACGTTTGACAACCTTTAAACAGTTTTAATAACTATCTCAAAAATTATCGCTCTGATGCAAACAACTGATGAGTTATCTACTTAAATTTGATGAACAAAACGACTTACGTATTTTAAACATGCTAACCTTTAGCCCGGTAAGCAAATTAAAAAAAAACGCAATATGTAGGCTACACGAGAACGGAGACGTCGAGAAACCAAAACAAATGCGTTAAACAAATTCGTACACGTTATTTATCAATTTAACTCTAGAATTAAAGGATATACAACGAGAAACAACGTTTGACAACCTTTAAACAGTTTTAATAACTATCTCAAAAATTATCGCTCTGATGCAAACAACTGATGAGTTATCTACTTAAATTTGTTGAACAAAACGACTTACGTATTTTAAACATGCTAACCTTTAGCCCGGTAAACAAATTAAAAAAAAAACGCAATATGTAGGCTACACGAGAACGGAGACGTCGAGTAACCAAAACAAATGCGTTAAACAAATTCGTACACGTTATTTATCAACTTAACTCTAGAATTAAAGGATATACAACGAGAAACAACGTTTGACAACCTTTAAACAGTTTTAATAACTATCTCAAAAATTGTCGCTCTGATGCAAACAACTGATGAGTTATCTACTTAAATTTGATGAACAAAACGACTTACGTATTTTAAACATGCTAACCTTTAGCCCGGTAAGCAAATTAAAAAAAACGCAATATGTAGGCTACACGAGAACGGAGACGTCGAGTAACCAAAACAAATGCGTTAAACAAATTCGTACACGTTATTTATCAATTTAACTCTAGAATTAAAGGATATACAACGAGAAACAACGTTTGACAACCTTTAAACAGTTTTAATAACTATCTCAAAAATTATCGCTCTGATGCAAACAACTGATGAGTTATCTACTTAAATTTGATGAACAAAACGACTTACGTATTTTAAACATGCTAACCTTTAGCCCGGTAAGCAAATTAAAAAAAAAACGCAATATGTAGGCTACACGAGAACGGAGACGTCGAGTAACCAAAACAAATGCGTTAAACAAATTCGTACACGTTATTTATCAATTTAACTCTAGAATTAAAGGATATACAACGAGAAACAACGTTTGACAACCTTTAAACAGTTTTAATAACTATCTCAAAAATTGTCGCTCTGATGCAAACAACTGATGAGTTATCTACTTAAATTTGATGAACAAAACGACTTACGTATTTTAAACATGCTAACCTTTAGCCCGGTAAGCAAATTAAAAAAAACGCAATATGTAGGCTACACGAGAACGGAGACGTCGACTAACCAAAACAAATGCGTTAAACAAATTCGTACACGTTATTTATCAATTTAACTCTAGAATTAAAGGATATACAACGAGAAACAACGTTTGACAACCTTTAAACAGTTTTAATAACTATCTCAAAAATTATCGCTCTGATGCAAACAACTGATGAGTTATCTACTTAAATTTGATGAACAAAACGACTTACGTATTTTAAACATGCTAACCTTTAGCCCGGTAAGCAAATTAAAAAAAAAAATGCAATATGTAGGCTACACGAGAACGGAGACGTCGAGTAACCAAAACAAATGCGTTAAACAAATTCGTACACGTTATTTATCAATTTAACTCTAGAATTAAAGGATATACAACGAGAAACAACGTTTGACAACCTTTAAACAGTTTTAATAACTATCTCAAAAATTATCGCTCTGATGCAAACAACTGATGAGTTATCTACTTAAATTTGATGAACAAAATGACTTACGTATTTTAAACATGCTAACCTTTAGCCCGGTAAGCAAATTAAAAAAAAAATGCAATATGTAGGCTACACGAGAACGGAGACGTCGAGTAACCAAAACAAATGCGTTAAACAAATTCGTACACGTTATTTATCAATTTAACTCTAGAATTAAAGGATATACAACGAGAAACAACGTTTGACAACCTTTAAACAGTTTTAATAACTATCTCAAAAATTATCGCTCTGATGCAAACAACTGATGAGTTATCTACTTAAATTTGATGGACAAAACGACTTACGTATTTTAAACATGCTAACCTTTAGCCCGGTAAGCAAATTAAAAAAAAACGCAATATGTAGGCTACACGAGAAAGGAGACGTCGAGAAACCAAAACAAATGCGTTAAACAAATTCGTACACGTTATTTATCAATTTAACTCTAGAATTAAAGGATATACAACGAGAAACAACGTTTGACAACCTTTAAACAGTTTTAATAACTATCTCAAAAATTATCGCTCTGATGCAAACAACTGATGAGTTATCTACTTAAATTTGTTGAACAAAACGACTTACGTATTTTAAACATGCTAACCTTTAGCCCGGTAAACAAATTAAAAAAAAAACGCAATATGTAGGCTACACGAGAACGGAGACGTCGAGTAACCAAAACAAATGCGTTAAACAAATTCGTACACGTTATTTATCAACTTAACTCTAGAATTAAAGGATATACAACGAGAAACAACGTTTGACAACCTTTAAACAGTTTTAATAACTATCTCAAAAATTGTCGCTCTGATGCAAACAACTGATGAGTTATCTACTTAAATTTGATGAACAAAACGACTTACGTATTTTAAACATGATAACCTTTAGCCCGGTAAGCAAATTAAAAAAAAACGCAATATGTAGGCTACACGAGAACGGAGACGTCGAGAAACCAAAAGAAATGCGTTAAAACAAATTCGTACACGTTATTTATCAACTTAACTCTAGAATTAAAGGATATACAACGAGAAACAACGTTTGACAACCTTTAAACAGTTTTAATAACTATCTCAAAAATTATCGCTCTGATGCAAACAACTGATTAGTTATCTACTTAAATTTGTTGAACAAAACGACTTACGTATTTTAAACATGCTAACCTTTAGCCCGGTAAACAAATTTAAAAAAAAAAACGCAATATGTAGGCTACACGAGAACGGAGACGTCGAGTAACCAAAACAAATGCGTTAAACAAATTCGTACACGTTATTTATCAATTTAACTCTAGAATTAAAGGATATACAACGAGAAACAACGTTTGACAACCTTTAAACAGTTTTAATAACTATCTCAAAAATTATCGCTCTGATGCAAACAACTGATGAGTTATCTACTTAAATTTGATGAACAAAACGACTTACGTATTTTAAACATGCTAACCTTTAGCCCGGTAAACAAATTAAAAAAAAAACGCAATATGTAGGCTACACGAGAACGGAGACGTCGAGAAACCAAAACAAATGCGTTAAACAAATTCGTACACGTTATTTATCAATTTAACTCTAGAATTAAAGGATATACAACGAGAAACAACGTTTGACAACCTTTAAACAGTTTTAATAACTATCTCAAAAATTGTCGCTCTGATGCAAACAACTGATTAGTTATCTACTTAAATTTGTTGAACAAAACGACTTACGTATTTTAAACATGCTAACCTTTAGCCCGGTAAACAAATTAAAAAAAAAACGCAATATGTAGGCTACACGAGAACGGAGACGTCGAGTAACCAAAACAAATGCGTTAGACAAATTCGTACACGTTATTTATCAATTTAAATCTAGGATTAAAGGATATACAACGAGAAACAACGTTTGACAACCTTTAAACAGTTTTAATAACTATCTCAAAAATTGTCGTCCTGATGCAAACAACTGATGAGTTATCTACTTAAATTTGATGAACAAAACGACTTACGTATTTTAAACATGCTAACCTTTAGCCCGGTAAGCAAATTAAAAAAAAAACGCAATATGTAGGCTACACGAGAACGGAGACGTCGAGTAACCAAAACAAATGCGTTAGACAAATTCGTACACGTTATTTATCAATTTAAATCTAGGATTAAAGGATATACAACGAGAAACAACGTTTGACAACCTTTAAACAGTTTTAATAACTATCTCAAAAATTATCGCTCTGATGCAAACAACTGATGAGTTATCTACTTAAATTTGATGAACAAAACGACTTACGTATTTTAAACATGCTAGCCTTTAGCCCGGTAAGCAAATTAAAAAAAAAAACGCAATATGTAGGCTACACGAGAACGGAGACGTCGAGTAACCAAAACAAATGCGTTAAACAAATTCGTACACGTTATTTATCAATTTAACTCTAGAATTAAAGGATATACAACGAGAAACAACGTTTGACAACCTTTAAACAGTTTTAATAACTATCTCAAAAATTATCGCTCTGATGCAAACAACTGATGAGTTATCTACTTAAATTTGATGAACAAAACGACTTACGTATTTTAAACATGCTAGCCTTTAGCCCGGTAAGCAAATTAAAAAAAAAAACGCAATATGTAGGCTACACGAGAACGGAGACGTCGAGTAACCAAAACAAATGCGTTAAACAAATTCGTACACGTTATTTATCAATTTAACTCTAGAATTAAAGGATATACAACGAGAAACAACGTTTGACAACCTTTAAACAGTTTTAATAACTATCTCAAAAATTATCGCTCTGATGCAAACAACTGATGAGTTATCTACTTAAATTTGATGAACAAAACGACTTACGTATTTTAAACATGCTAGCCTTTAGCCCGGTAAGCAAATTAAAAAAAAAAACGCAATATGTAGGCTACACGAGAACGGAGACGTCGAGTAACCAAAACAAATGCGTTAAACAAATTCGTACACGTTATTTATCAATTTAACTCTAGAATTAAAGGATATACAACGAGAAACAACGTTTGACAACCTTTAAACAGTTTTAATAACTATCTCAAAAATTGTCGCTCTGATGCAAACAACTGATGAGTTATCTACTTAAATTTGTTGAACAAAACGACTTACGTATTTTAAACATGCTAGCCTTTAGCCCGGTAAGCAAATTAAAAAAAAAACGCAATATGTAGGCTACACGAGAACGGAGACGTCGAGTAACCAAAACAAATGCGTTAAACAAATTCGTACACGTTATTTATCAATTTAACTCTAGAATTAAAGGATATACAACGAGAAACAACGTTTGACAACCTTTAAACAGTTTTAATAACTATCTCAAAAATTGTCGCTCTGATGCAAACAACTGATGAGTTATCTACTTAAATTTGTTGAACAAAACGACTTACGTATTTTAAACATGCTAACCTTTAGCCCGGTAAGCAAATTAAAAAAAAAACGCAATATGTAGGCTACACGAGAACGGAGACGTCGAGTAACCAAAACAAATGCGTTAAACAAATTCGTACACGTTATTTATCAATTTAACTCTAGAATTAAAGGATATACAACGAGAAACAACGTTTGACAACCTTTAAACAGTTTTAATAACTATCTCAAAAATTATCGCTCTGATGCAAACAACTGATGAGTTATCTACTTAAATTTGATGAACAAAACGACTTACGTATTTTAAACATGCTAACCTTTAGCCCGGTAAGCAAATTAAAAAAAAAACGCAATATGTAGGCTACACGAGAACGGAGACGTCGAGTAACCAAAACAAATGCGTTAAACAAATTCGTACACGTTATTTATCAATTTAACTCTAGAATTAAAGGATATACAACGAGAAACAACGTTTGACAACCTTTAAACAGTTTTAATAACTATCTCAAAAATTGTCGCTCTGATGCAAACAACTGATGAGTTATCTACTTAAATTTGTTGAACAAAACGACTTACGTATTTTAAACATGCTAACCTTTAGCCCGGTAAGCAAATTAAAAAAAAACGCAATATGTAGGCTACACGAGAACGGAGACGTCGAGTAACCAAAACAAATGCGTTAAACAAATTCGTACACGTTATTTATCAATTTAACTCTAGAATTAAAGGATATACAACGAGAAACAACGTTTGACAACCTTTAAACAGTTTTAATAACTATCTCAAAAATTATCGCTCTGATGCAAACAACTGATGAGTTATCTACTTAAATATGATGAACAAAACGACTTACGTATTTTAAGCATGCTAACCTTTAGCCCGGTAAGCAAATTAAAAAAAAAACGCAATATGTAGGCTACACGAGAACGGAGACGTCGAGTAACCAAAACAAATGCGTTAAACAAATTCGTACAAGTTATTTATCAATTTAACTCTAGAATTAAAGGATATACAACGAGAAACAACGTTTGACAACCTTTAAACAGTTTTAATAACTATCTCAAAAATTATCGCTCTGATGCAAACAACTGATGAGTTATCTACTTAAATATGATGAACAAAACGACTTACGTATTTTAAGCATGCTAACCTTTAGCCCGGTAAGCAAATTAAAAAAAAAACGCAATATGTAGGCTACACGAGAACGGAGACGTCGAGTAACCAAAACAAATGCGTTAAACAAATTCGTACACGTTATTTATCAATTTAACTCTAGAATTAAAGGATATACAACGAGAAACAACGTTTGACAACCTTTAAACAGTTTTAATAACTATCTCAAAAATTATCGCTCTGATGCAAACAACTGATGAGTTATCTACTTAAATATAATGAACAAAACGACTTACGTATTTTAAAAATGCTAACCTTTAGCCCGGTAAGCAAATTAAAAAAAAAACGCAAAATGTAGGCTACACGAGAACGGAGACGTCGAGTAACCAAAACAAATGCGTTAAACAAATTCGTACACGTTATTTATCAATTTAACTCTAGAATTAAAGGATATACAACGAGAAACAATTTTTGACAACCTTTAAACAGTTTTAATAACTATCTCAAAAATTGTCGCTCTGATGCAAACAACTGATGAGTTATCTACTTAAATTTGATGAACAAAACGACTTACGTATTTTAAACATGCTAACCTTTAGCCCGGTAAGCAAATTAAAAAAAAAACGCAATATGTAGGCTACACGAGAACGGAGACGTCGAGTAACCAAAACAAATGCGTTAAACAAATTCGTACACGTTATTTATCAATTTAACTCTAGAATTAAAGGATATACAACGAGAAACAACGTTTGACAACCTTTAAACAGTTTTAATAACTATCTCAAAAATTGTCGCTCTGATGCAAACAACTGATGAGTTATCTACTTAAATATGATGAACAAAACGACTTACGTATTTTAAACATGCTAACCTTTAGCCCGGTAAGCAAATTAAAAAAAAAAACGCAATATGTAGGCTACACGAGAACGGAGACGTCGAGTAACCAAAACAAATGCGTTAAACAAATTCGTACACGTTATTTATCAATTTAACTCTAGAATTAAAGGATATACAACGAGAAACAATTTTTGACAACCTTTAAACAGTTTTAATAACTATCTCAAAAATTGTCGCTCTGATGCAAACAACTGATGAGTTATCTACTTAAATATGATGAACAAAACGACTTACGTATTTTAAACATGCTAACCTTTAGCCCGGTAAGCAAATTAAAAAAAAAACGCAATATGTAGGCTACACGAGAACGGAGACGTCGAGTAACCAAAACAAATGCGTTAGACAAATTCGTACACGTTATTTATCAATTTAAATCTAGGATTAAAGGATATACAACGAGAAACAACGTTTGACAACCTTTAAACAGTTTTAATAACTATCTCAAAAATTGTCGCTCTGATGCAAACAACTGATGAGTTATCTACTTAAATTTGATGAACAAAACGACTTACGTATTTTAAACATGCTAACCTTTAGCCCGGTAAGCAAATTAAAAAAAAAACGCAATATGTAGGCTACACGAGAACGGAGACGTCGAGTAACCAAAACAAATGCGTTAAACAAATTCGTACACGTTATTTATCAATTTAACTCTAGAATTAAAGGATATACAACGAGAAACAACGTTTGACAACCTTTAAACAGTTTTAATAACTATCTCAAAAATTATCGCTCTGATGCAAACAACTGATGAGTTATCTACTTAAATTTGATGAACAAAACGACTTACGTATTTTAAACATGCTAGCCTTTAGCCCGGTAAGCAAATTAAAAAAAAAAACGCAATATGTAGGCTACACGAGAACGGAGACGTCGAGTAACCAAAACAAATGCGTTAAACAAATTCGTACACGTTATTTATCAATTTAACTCTAGAATTAAAGGATATACAACGAGAAACAACGTTTGACAACCTTTAAACAGTTTTAATAACTATCTCAAAAATTGTCGCTCTGATGCAAACAACTGATGAGTTATCTACTTAAATTTGTTGAACAAAACGACTTACGTATTTTAAACATGCTAGCCTTTAGCCCGGTAAGCAAATTAAAAAAAAAACGCAATATGTAGGCTACACGAGAACGGAGACGTCGAGTAACCAAAACAAATGCGTTAAACAAATTCGTACACGTTATTTATCAATTTAACTCTAGAATTAAAGGATATACAACGAGAAACAACGTTTGACAACCTTTAAACAGTTTTAATAACTATCTCAAAAATTGTCGCTCTGATGCAAACAACTGATGAGTTATCTACTTAAATTTGTTGAACAAAACGACTTACGTATTTTAAACATGCTAACCTTTAGCCCGGTAAGCAAATTAAAAAAAAAACGCAATATGTAGGCTACACGAGAACGGAGACGTCGAGTAACCAAAACAAATGCGTTAAACAAATTCGTACACGTTATTTATCAATTTAACTCTAGAATTAAAGGATATACAACGAGAAACAACGTTTGACAACCTTTAAACAGTTTTAATAACTATCTCAAAAATTATCGCTCTGATGCAAACAACTGATGAGTTATCTACTTAAATTTGATGAACAAAACGACTTACGTATTTTAAACATGCTAACCTTTAGCCCGGTAAGCAAATTAAAAAAAAAACGCAATATGTAGGCTACACGAGAACGGAGACGTCGAGTAACCAAAACAAATGCGTTAAACAAATTCGTACACGTTATTTATCAATTTAACTCTAGAATTAAAGGATATACAACGAGAAACAACGTTTGACAACCTTTAAACAGTTTTAATAACTATCTCAAAAATTGTCGCTCTGATGCAAACAACTGATGAGTTATCTACTTAAATTTGTTGAACAAAACGACTTACGTATTTTAAACATGCTAACCTTTAGCCCGGTAAGCAAATTAAAAAAAAACGCAATATGTAGGCTACACGAGAACGGAGACGTCGAGTAACCAAAACAAATGCGTTAAACAAATTCGTACACGTTATTTATCAATTTAACTCTAGAATTAAAGGATATACAACGAGAAACAACGTTTGACAACCTTTAAACAGTTTTAATAACTATCTCAAAAATTATCGCTCTGATGCAAACAACTGATGAGTTATCTACTTAAATATGATGAACAAAACGACTTACGTATTTTAAGCATGCTAACCTTTAGCCCGGTAAGCAAATTAAAAAAAAAACGCAATATGTAGGCTACACGAGAACGGAGACGTCGAGTAACCAAAACAAATGCGTTAAACAAATTCGTACAAGTTATTTATCAATTTAACTCTAGAATTAAAGGATATACAACGAGAAACAACGTTTGACAACCTTTAAACAGTTTTAATAACTATCTCAAAAATTATCGCTCTGATGCAAACAACTGATGAGTTATCTACTTAAATTTGTTGAACAAAACGACTTACGTATTTTAAGCATGCTAACCTTTAGCCCGGTAAGCAAATTAAAAAAAAAACGCAATATGTAGGCTACACGAGAACGGAGACGTCGAGTAACCAAAACAAATGCGTTAAACAAATTCGTACACGTTATTTATCAATTTAACTCTAGAATTAAAGGATATACAACGAGAAACAACGTTTGACAACCTTTAAACAGTTTTAATAACTATCTCAAAAATTATCGCTCTAATGCAAACAACTGATGAGTTATCTACTTAAATATGATGAACATAACGACTTACGTATTTTAAACATGCTAACCTTTAGCCCGGTAAGCAAATTAAAAAAAAAAACGCAATATGTAGGCTACACGAGAACGGAGACGTCGAGTAACCAAAACAAATGCGTTAAACAAATTCGTACACGTTATTTATCAATTTAACTCTAGAATTAAAGGATATACAACGAGAAACAACGTTTGAAAACCTTTAAACAGTTTTAATAACTATCTCAAAAATTGTCGCTCTGATGCAAACAACTGATGAGTTATCTACTTAAATTTGATGAACAAAACGACTTACGTATTTTAAACATGCTAACCTTTAGCCCGGTAAGCAAATTAAAAAAACGCAATATGTAGGCTACACGAGAACGGAGACGTCGAGTAACCAAAACAAATGCGTTAAACAAATTCGTACACATTATTTATCAATTTAACTCTAGAATTAAAGGATATACAACGAGAAATAACGTTTGACAACCTTTAAACAGTTTTAATAACTATCTCAAAAATTATCGCTCTGATGCAAACAACTGATGAGTTATCTACTTAAATATGATGAACAAAACGACTTACGTATTTTAAACATGCTAACCTTTAGCCCGGTAAGCAAATTAAAAAAAAAAACGCAATATGTAGGCTACACGAGAACGGAGACGTCGAGTAACCAAAACAAATGCGTTAAACAAATTCGTACACGTTATTTATCAATTTAACTCTAGAATTAAAGGATATACAACGAGAAACAACGTTTGACAACCTTTAAACAGTTTTAATAACTATCTCAAAAATTATCGCTCTGATGCAAACAACTGATGAGTTATCTACTTAAATTTGATGAACAAAACGACTTACGTATTTTAAGCATGCTAACCTTTAGCCCGGTAAGCAAATTAAAAAAAAAACGCAATATGTAGGCTACACGAGAACGGAGACGTCGAGTAACCAAAACAAATGCGTTAAACATATTCGTACACGTTATTTATCAATTTAACTCTAGAATTAAAGGATATACAACGAGAAACAACGTTTGACAACCTTTAAACAGTTTTAATAACTATCTCAAAAATTATCGCTCTGATGCAAACAACTGATGAGTTATCTACTCAAATTTATTGACAAAACGACTTACGTATTTTAAACATGCTAACCTTTAGCCCGGTAAGCAAATTAAAAAAAAAACGCAATATGTAGGCTACACGAGAACGGAGACGTCGAGTAACCAAAACAAATGCGTTAAACAAATTCGTACACGTTATTTATCAATTTAACTCTAGAATTAAAGGATATACAACGAGAAACAACGTTTGACAACCTTTAAACAGTTTTAATAACTATCTCAAAAATTGTCGCTCTGATGCAAACAACTGATGAGTTATCTACTTAAATTTGTTGAACAAAACGACTTACGTATTTTAAACATGCTAACCTTTAGCCCGGTAAGCAAATTAAAAAAAAACGCAATATGTAGGCTACACGAGAACGGAGACGTCGAGTAACCAAAACAAATGCGTTAAACAAATTCGTACACGTTATTTATCAATTTAACTCTAGAATTAAAGGATATACAACGAGAAACAACGTTTGACAACCTTTAAACAGTTTTAATAACTATCTCAAAAATTGTCGCTCTGATGCAAACAACTGATGAGTTATCTACTTAAATTTGTTGAACAAAACGACTTACGTATTTTAAACATGCTAACCTTTAGCCCGGTAAGCAAATTAAAAAAAAAACGCAATATGTAGGCTACACGAGAACGGAGACGTCGAGTAACCAAAACAAATGCGTTAAACAAATTCGTACACGTTATTTATCAATTTAACTCTAGAATTAAAGGATATACAACGAGAAACAACGTTTGACAACCTTTAAACAGTTTTAATAACTATCTCAAAAATTATCGCTCTGATGCAAACAACTGATGAGTTATCTACTTAAATATGATGAACAAAACGACTTACGTATTTTAAGCATGCTAACCTTTAGCCCGGTAAGCAAATTAAAAAAAAAACGCAATATGTAGGCTACACGAGAACGGAGACGTCGAGTAACCAAAACAAATGCGTTAAACAAATTCGTACAAGTTATTTATCAATTTAACTCTAGAATTAAAGGATATACAACGAGAAACAACGTTTGACAACCTTTAAACAGTTTTAATAACTATCTCAAAAATTATCGCTCTGATGCAAACAACTGATGAGTTATCTACTTAAATTTGTTGAACAAAACGACTTACGTATTTTAAGCATGCTAACCTTTAGCCCGGTAAGCAAATTAAAAAAAAAACGCAATATGTAGGCTACACGAGAACGGAGACGTCGAGTAACCAAAACAAATGCGTTAAACAAATTCGTACACGTTATTTATCAATTTAACTCTAGAATTAAAGGATATACAACGAGAAACAACGTTTGACAACCTTTAAACAGTTTTAATAACTATCTCAAAAATTATCGCTCTAATGCAAACAACTGATGAGTTATCTACTTAAATATGATGAACATAACGACTTACGTATTTTAAACATGCTAACCTTTAGCCCGGTAAGCAAATTAAAAAAAAAAACGCAATATGTAGGCTACACGAGAACGGAGACGTCGAGTAACCAAAACAAATGCGTTAAACAAATTCGTACACGTTATTTATCAATTTAACTCTAGAATTAAAGGATATACAACGAGAAACAACGTTTGAAAACCTTTAAACAGTTTTAATAACTATCTCAAAAATTGTCGCTCTGATGCAAACAACTGATGAGTTATCTACTTAAATTTGATGAACAAAACGACTTACGTATTTTAAACATGCTAACCTTTAGCCCGGTAAGCAAATTAAAAAAACGCAATATGTAGGCTACACGAGAACGGAGACGTCGAGTAACCAAAACAAATGCGTTAAACAAATTCGTACACATTATTTATCAATTTAACTCTAGAATTAAAGGATATACAACGAGAAATAACGTTTGACAACCTTTAAACAGTTTTAATAACTATCTCAAAAATTATCGCTCTGATGCAAACAACTGATGAGTTATCTACTTAAATATGATGAACAAAACGACTTACGTATTTTAAACATGCTAACCTTTAGCCCGGTAAGCAAATTAAAAAAAAAAACGCAATATGTAGGCTACACGAGAACGGAGACGTCGAGTAACCAAAACAAATGCGTTAAACAAATTCGTACACGTTATTTATCAATTTAACTCTAGAATTAAAGGATATACAACGAGAAACAACGTTTGACAACCTTTAAACAGTTTTAATAACTATCTCAAAAATTATCGCTCTGATGCAAACAACTGATGAGTTATCTACTTAAATTTGATGAACAAAACGACTTACGTATTTTAAGCATGCTAACCTTTAGCCCGGTAAGCAAATTAAAAAAAAACGCAATATGTAGGCTACACGAGAACGGAGACGTCGAGTAACCAAAACAAATGCGTTAAACATATTCGTACACGTTATTTATCAATTTAACTCTAGAATTAAAGGATATACAACGAGAAACAACGTTTGACAACCTTTAAACAGTTTTAATAACTATCTCAAAAATTATCGCTCTGATGCAAACAACTGATGAGTTATCTACTCAAATTTATTGACAAAACGACTTACGTATTTTAAACATGCTAACCTTTAGCCCGGTAAGCAAATTAAAAAAAAAAACGCAATATGTAGGCTACACGAGAACGGAGACGTCGAGTAACCAAAACAAATGCGTTAAACAAATTCGTACACGTTATTTATCAATTTAACTCTAGAATTAAAGGATATACAACGAGAAACAACGTTTGACAACCTTTAAACAGTTTTAATAA
The DNA here is from genome assembly GCF_040869045.1 of Eurosta solidaginis. Taxonomy (NCBI): domain Eukaryota; kingdom Metazoa; phylum Arthropoda; class Insecta; order Diptera; family Tephritidae; genus Eurosta; species Eurosta solidaginis. The sequence continues at coordinate 136,232 of NW_027136984.1, forward strand.
CTATCTCAAAAATTATCGCTCTGATGCAAACAACTGATGAGTTATCTACTCAAATTTGTTGAACAAAACGACTTACGTATTTTAAACATGCTAACCTTTAGCCCGGTAAGCAAATTAAAAAAAAAAAACGCAATATGTAGGCTACACGAGAACGGAGACGTCGAGTAACCAAAACAAATGCGTTAAACAAATTCGTACACGTTATTTATCAATTTAACTCTAGAATTAAAGGATATACAACGAGAAACAACGTTTGACAACCTTTAAACAGTTTTAATAACCATCTCAAAAATTATCGCTCTGATGCAAACAACTGATGAGTTATCTACTCAAATTTGATGAACAAAACGACTTACGTATTTTAAACATGCTAACCTTTAGCCCGGTAAGCAAATTAAAAAAAAACGCAATATGTAGGCTACACGAGAACAGAGACGTCGAGTAACCAAAACAAATCCGTTAAACAAATTCGTACACGTTATTTATCAATTTAACTCTAGAATTAAAGGATATACAACGAGAAACAACGTTTGACAACCTTTAAACAGTTTTAATAACTATCTCAAAAATTATCGCTCTGATGCAAACAACTGATGAGTTATCTACTTAAATATGATGAACAAAACGACTTACGTATTTTAAACATGCTAACCTTTAGCCCGGTAAGCAAATTAAAAAAAAAACGCAATATGTAGGCTACAGGAGAACGGAGACGTCGAGTAACCAAAACAAATGCGTTAAACAAATTCGTATACGTTATTTATCAATTTAACTCTAGAATTAAAGGATATACAACGAGAAACAACGTTTGACAACCTTTAAACAGTTTTAATAACTATCTCAAAAATTATCGCTCTGATGCAAACAACTGATGAGTTATCTACTTAAATATGATGAACAAAACGACTTACGTATTTTAAGCATGCTAACCTTTAGCCCGGTAAGTAAATTAAAAAAAAAACGCAATATGTAGGCTACACGAGAACGGAGACGTCGAGTAACCAAAACAAATGCGTTAAACAAATTCGTACACGTTATTTATCAATTTAACTCTAGAATTAAAGGATATACAACGAGAAACAACGTTTGACAACCTTTAAACAGTTTTAATAACTATCTCAAAAATTATCGCTCTGATGCAAACAACTGATGAGTTATCTACTTAAATTTGTTGAACAAAACGACTTACGTATTTTAAGCATGCTAACCTTTAGCCCGGTAAGCAAATTAAAAAAAAAACGCAATATGTAGGCTACACGAGAACGGAGACGTCGAGTAACCAAAACAAATGCGTTAAACAAATTCGTACACGTTATTTATCAATTTAACTCTAGAATTAAAGGATATACAACGAGAAACAACGTTTGACAACCTTTAAACAGTTTTAATAACTATCTCAAAAATTATCGCTCTGATGCAAACAACTGATGAGTTATCTACTCAAATTTGATGAACAAAACGACTTACGTATTTTAAACATGCTAACCTTTAGCCCGGTAAGCAAATTAAAAAAAAAACGCAATATGTAGGCTACACGAGAACGGAGACGTCGAGTAACCAAAACAAATGCGTTAAACAATTTCGTACACGTTATTTATCAATTTAACTCTAGAATTAAAGGATATACAACGAGAAACAACGTTTGACAACCTTTAAACAGTTTTAATAACTATCTCAAAAATTATCGCTCTGATGCAAACAACTGATGAGTTATCTACTTAAATTTGATGAACAAAACGACTTACGTATTTTAAACATGCTAACCTTTAGCCCGGTAAGCAAATTAAAAAAAACGCAATATGTAGGCTACACGAGAACAGAGACGTCGAGTAACCAAAACAAATGCGTTAAACAAATTCGTACACGTTATTTATCAATTTAACTCTAGAATTAAAGGATATACAACGAGAAACAACGTTTGACAACCTTTAAACAGTTTTAATAACTATCTCAAAAATTATCGCTCTGATGCAAACAACTGATGAGTTATCTACTCAAATTTGATGAACAAAACGACTTACGTATTTTAAACATGCTAACCTTTAGCCCGGTAAGCAAATTAAAAAAAAAAAACGCAATATGTAGGCTACACGAGAACGGAGACGTCGAGTAACCAAAACAAATGCGTTAAACAAATTCGTACACGTTATTTATCAATTTAACTCTAGAATTAAAGGATATACAACGAGAAACAACGTTTGACAACCTTTAAACAGTTTTAATAACTATCTCAAAAATTGTCGCTCTGATGCAAACAACTGATGTGTTATCTACTTAAATTTGTTGAACAAAACGACTTACGTATTTTAAGCATGCTAACCTTTAGCCCGGTAAGCAAATTAAAAAAAAAACGCAATATGTAGGCTACACGAGAACGGAGACGTCGAGTAACCAAAACAAATGCGTTAAACAAATTCGTACACGTTATTTATCAATTTAACTCTAGAATTAAAGGATATACAACGAGAAACAACGTTTGACAACCTTTAAACAGTTTTAATAACTATCTCAAAAATTATCGCTCTGATGCAAACAACTGATGAGTTATCTACTTAAATTTGATGAACAAAACGACTTACGTATTTTAAACATGCTAACCTTTAGCCCGGTAAGCAAATTAAAAAAAAAAAAACGCAATATGTAGGCTACACGAGAACGGAGACGTCGAGTAACCAAAACAAATGCGTTAAACAAATTCGTACACGTTATTTATCAATTTAACTCTAGAATTAAAGGATATACAACGAGAAACAACGTTTGACAACCTTTAAACAGTTTTAATAACTATCTCAAAAATTATCGCTCTGATGCAAACAACTGATGAGTTATCTACTTAAATATGATGAACAAAACGACTTACGTATTTTAAACATGCTAACCTTTAGCCCGGTAAGCAAATTAAAAAAAAAAACGCAATATGTAGGCTACACGAGAACGGAGACGTCGAGTAACCAAAACAAATGCGTTAAACAAATTCGTACACGTTATTTATCAATTTAACTCTAGAATTAAAGGATATACAACGAGAAACAACGTTTGACAAACTTTAAACAGTTTTAATAACTATCTCAAAAATTGTCGCTCTGATGCAAACAACTGATGTGTTATCTACTTAAATTTGTTGAACAAAACGACTTACGTATTTTAAGCATGCTAACCTTTAGCCCGGTAAGCAAATTAAAAAAAAACGCAATATGTAGGCTACACGAGAACGGAGACGTCGAGTAACCAAAACAAATGCGTTAAACAAATTCGTACACGTTATTTATCAATTTAACTCTAGAATTAAAGGATATACAACGAGAAACAACGTTTGACAACCTTTAAACAGTTTTAATAACTATCTCAAAAATTATCGCTCTGATGCAAACAACTGATGAGTTATCTACTTAAATTTGATGAACAAAACGACTTACGTATTTTAAGCATGCTAACCTTTAGCCCGGTAAGCAAACTAAAAAAAAAAAACGCAATATGTAGGCTACATGAGAACGGAGACGTCGAGTAACCAAAACAAATGCGTTAAACAAATTCGTATACGTTATTTATCAATTTAACTCTAGAATTAAAGGATATACAACGAGAAACAACGTTTGACAACCTTTAAACAGTTTTAATAACTATCTCAAAAATTATCGCTCTGATGCAAACAACTGATGAGTTATCTACTTAAATTTGATGAACAAAACGACTTACGTATTTTAAACATGCTAACCTTTAGCCCGGTAAGCAAATTAAAAAAAAAAAACGCAATATGTAGGCTACACGAGAACGGAGACGTCGAGTAACCAAAAGAAATGCGTTAAACAAATTCGTACACGTTATTTATCAATTTTACTCTAGAATTAAAGGATATACAACGAGAAACAACGTTTGACAACCTTTAAACAGTTTTAATAACTATCTCAAAAATTATCGCTCTGATGCAAACAACTGATGAGTTATCTACATAAATATGATGAACAAAACGACTTACGTATTTTAAACATGCTAACCTTTAGCCCGGTAAGCAAATTAAAAAAAAAACGCAATATGTAGGCTACACGAGAACGGAGACGTCGAGTAACCAAAACAAATGCGTTAAACAAATTCGTACACGTTGTTTATCAATTTAACTCTAGAATTAAAGGATATACAACGAGAAACAACATTTGACAACCTTTAAACAGTTTTAATACCTATCTCAAAAATTATCGCTCTGATGCAAACAACTGATGAGTTATCTACTTAAATATGATGAACAAAAGGACTTACGTATTTTAAACATGCTAACCTTTAGCCCGGTAAGCAAATTAAAAAAAAAACGCAATATGTAGGCTACACGAGAACGGAGACGTCGAGTAACCAAAACAAATGCGTTAAACAAATTCGTACACGTTATTTATCAATTTTACTCTAGAATTAAAGGATATACAACGAGAAACAACGCTTTACAACCTTTAAACAGTTTTAATAACTATCTCAAAAATTATCGCTCTGATGCAAACAACTGATGAGTTATCTACTTAAATTTGTTGAACAAAACGACTTACGTATTTTAAACATGCTAACCTTTAGCCCGGTAAGCAAATTAAAAAAAAACGCAATATGTAGGCTACACGAGAACGGAGACGTCGAGTAACCAAAACAAATGCGTTAAACAAATTCTTACACGTTATTTATCAATTTAACTCTAGAATTAAAGGATATACAACGAGAAACAACGTTTGACAACCTTTAAACAGTTTTAATAACTATCTCAAAAATTATCGCTCTGATGCAAACAACTGATGAGTTATCTACTTAAATTTGATGAACAAAACGACTTACGTATTTTAAACATGCTAACCTTTAGCCCGGTAAGCAAATTAAAAAAAAAAACGCAATATGTAGGCTACACGAGAACGGAGACGTCGAGTAACCAAAAGAAATGCGTTAAACAAATTCGTACACGTTATTTATCAATTTTACTCTAGAATTAAAGGATATACAACGAGAAACAACGTTTGACAACCTTTAAACAGTTTTAATAACTATCTCAAAAATTATCGCTCTGATGCAAACAACTGATGAGTTATCTACATAAATATGATGAACAAAACGACTTACGTATTTTAAACATGCTAACCTTTAGCCCGGTAAGCAAATTAAAAAAAAAACGCAATATGTAGGCTACACGAGAACGGAGACGTCGAGTAACCAAAACAAATGCGTTAAACAAATTCGTACACGTTATTTATCAATTTAACTCTAGAATTAAAGGATATACAACGAGAAACAACGTTTGACAACCTTTAAACAGTTTTAATAACTATCTCAAAAATTGTCGCTCTGATGCAAACAACTGATGTGTTATCTACTTAAATTTGTTGAACAAAACGACTTACGTATTTTAAACATGCTAACCTTTAGCCCGGTAAGCAAATTAAAAAAAAACGCAATATGTAGGCTACACGAGAACGGAGACGTCGAGTAACCAAAACAAATGCGTTAAACAAATTCTTACACGTTATTTATCAATTTAACTCTAGAATTAAAGGATATACAACGAGAAACAACGTTTGACAACCTTTAAACAGTTTTAATAACTATCTCAAAAATTATCGCTCTGATGCAAACAACTGATGAGTTATCTACATAAATATGATGAACAAAACGACTTACGTATTTTAAACATGCTAACCTTTAGCCCGGTAAGCAAATTAAAAAAAAAACGCAATATGTAGGCTACACGAGAACGGAGACGTCGAGTAACCAAAACAAATGCGTTAAACAAATTCGTACACGTTATTTATCAATTTAACTCTAGAATTAAAGGATATACAACGAGAAACAACGTTTGACAACCTTTAAACAGTTTTAATAACTATCTCAAAAATTATCGCTCTGATGCAAACAACTGATGAGTTATCTACTTAAATTTGATGAACAAAACGACTTACGTATTTTAAACATGCTAACCTTTAGCCCGGTAAGCAAATTAAAAAAAAAAAACGCAATATGTAGGCTACACGAGAACGGAGACGTCGAGTAACCAAAACAAATGCGTTAAACAAATTCGTACACGTTATTTATCAATTTAACTCTAGAATTAAAGGATATACAACGAGAAACAACGTTTGACAACCTTTAAACAGTTTTAATAACTATCTCAAAAATTATCGCTCTGATGCAAACAGCTGATGAGTTATCTACTTAAATATGATGAACAAAACGACTTACGTATTTTAAACATGCTAACCTTTAGCCCGGTAAGCAAATTAAAAAAAAAAACGCAATATGTAGGCTACACGAGAACGGAGACGTCGAGTAACCAAAACAAATGCGTTAAACAAATTCGTACACGTTATTTATCAATTTAACTCTAGAATTAAAGGATATACAACGAGAAACAACGTTTGACAACCTTTAAACAGTTTTAATAACTATCTCAAAAATTGTCGCTCTGATGCAAACAACTGATGTGTTATCTACTTAAATTTGTTGAACAAAACGACTTACGTATTTTAAGCATGCTAACCTTTAGCCCGGTAAGCAAATTAAAAAAAAACGCAATATGTAGGCTACACGAGAACGGAGACGTCGAGTAACCAAAACAAATGCGTTAAACAAATTCGTACACGTTATTTATCAATTTAACTCTAGAATTAAAGGATATACAACGAGAAACAACGTTTGACAACCTTTAAACAGTTTTAATAACTATCTCAAAAATTATCGCTCTGATGCAAACAACTGATGAGTTATCTACTTAAATTTGATGAACAAAACGACTTACGTATTTTAAGCATGCTAACCTTTAGCCCGGTAAGCAAACTAAAAAAAAAAACGCAATATGTAGGCTACATGAGAACGGAGACGTCGAGTAACCAAAACAAATGCGTTAAACAAATTCGTATACGTTATTTATCAATTTAACTCTAGAATTAAAGGATATACAACGAGAAACAACGTTTGACAACCTTTAAACAGTTTTAATAACTATCTCAAAAATTATCGCTCTGATGCAAACAACTGATGAGTTATCTACTTAAATTTGATGAACAAAACGACTTACGTATTTTAAACATGCTAACCTTTAGCCCGGTAAGCAAATTAAAAAAAAAAACGCAATATGTAGGCTACACGAGAACGGAGACGTCGAGTAACCAAAAGAAATGCGTTAAACAAATTCGTACACGTTATTTATCAATTTTACTCTAGAATTAAAGGATATACAACGAGAAACAACGTTTGACAACCTTTAAACAGTTTTAATAACTATCTCAAAAATTATCGCTCTGATGCAAACAACTGATGAGTTATCTACATAAATATGATGAACAAAACGACTTACGTATTTTAAACATGCTAACCTTTAGCCCGGTAAGCAAATTAAAAAAAAAACGCAATATGTAGGCTACACGAGAACGGAGACGTCGAGTAACCAAAACAAATGCGTTAAACAAATTCGTACACGTTGTTTATCAATTTAACTCTAGAATTAAAGGATATACAACGAGAAACAACATTTGACAACCTTTAAACAGTTTTAATACCTATCTCAAAAATTATCGCTCTGATGCAAACAACTGATGAGTTATCTACTTAAATATGATGAACAAAAGGACTTACGTATTTTAAACATGCTAACCTTTAGCCCGGTAAGCAAATTAAAAAAAAAACGCAATATGTAGGCTACACGAGAACGGAGACGTCGAGTAACCAAAACAAATGCGTTAAACAAATTCGTACACGTTATTTATCAATTTTACTCTAGAATTAAAGGATATACAACGAGAAACAACGCTTTACAACCTTTAAACAGTTTTAATAACTATCTCAAAAATTATCGCTCTGATGCAAACAACTGATGAGTTATCTACTTAAATTTGTTGAACAAAACGACTTACGTATTTTAAACATGCTAACCTTTAGCCCGGTAAGCAAATTAAAAAAAAACGCAATATGTAGGCTACACGAGAACGGAGACGTCGAGTAACCAAAACAAATGCGTTAAACAAATTCTTACACGTTATTTATCAATTTAACTCTAGAATTAAAGGATATACAACGAGAAACAACGTTTGACAACCTTTAAACAGTTTTAATAACTATCTCAAAAATTATCGCTCTGATGCAAACAACTGATGAGTTATCTACTTAAATTTGATGAACAAAACGACTTACGTATTTTAAACATGCTAACCTTTAGCCCGGTAAGCAAATTAAAAAAAAAACGCAATATGTAGGCTACACGAGAACGGAGACGTCGAGTAACCAAAACAAATGCGTTAAACAAATTCGTACACGTTATTTATCAATTTAACTCTAGAATTAAAGGATATACAACGAGAAACAACGTTTGACAACCTTTTAATAACTATCTCAAAAATTATCGCTCTGATGCAAACAACTGATGAGTTATCTACTTAAATTTGTTGAACAAAACGACTTACGTATTTTAAACATGCTAACCTTTAGCCCGGTAAGCAAATTAAAAAAAAAACGCAATATGTAGGCTACACGAGAACGGAGACGTCGAGTAACCAAAACAAATGCGTTAAACAAATTCGTACACGTTATTTATCAATTTAACTCTAGAATTAAAGGATATACAACGAGAAACAACGTTTGACAACCTTTAAACAGTTTTAATAACTATCTCAAAAATTATCGCTCTGATGCAAACAACTGATGAGTTATCTACTTAAATATGATGAACAAAACGACTTACGTATTTTAAACATGCTAACCTTTAGCCCGGTAAGCAAATTAAAAAAAAAACGCAATATGTAGGCTACACGAGAACGGAGACGTCGAGTAACCAAAACAAATGCGTTAAACAAATTCGTACACGTTGTTTATCAATTTAACTCTAGCATTAAAGGATATACAACGAGAAACAACATTTGACAACCTTTAAACAGTTTTAATAACTATCTCAAAAATTATCCCTCTGATGCAAACAACTGATGAGTTATCTACTTAAATTTGTTGAACAAAACGACTTACTTATTTTAAACATGCTAACCTTTAGCCCGGTAAGCAAATTAAAAAAAAAAACGCAATATGTAGGCTACACGAGAACGGAGACGTCGAGTAACCAAAACAAATGCGTTAAACAAATTCGTACAAGTTATTTATCAATTTAACTCTAGAATTAAAGATATACAACGAGAAACAACGTTTGACAACCTTTAAACAGTTTTAATAACTATCTCAAAAATTATCGCTCTGATGCAAACAACTGATGAGTTATCTACTTAAATTTGATGAACAAAACGACTTACGTATTTTAAACATGCTAACCTTTAGCCCGGTAAGCAAATTGAAAAAAAAAAACGCAATATGTAGGCTACACGAGAACGGAGACGTCGAGTAACCAAAACAAATGCGTTAAACAAATTCGTACACGTTATTTATCAATTTAACTCTAGAATTAAAGGATATACAACGAGAAACAACGTTTGACAACCTTTAAACAGTTTTAATAACTATCTCAAAAATTATCGCTCTGATGCAAACAACTGATGAGTTATCTACTTAAATTTGATGAACAAAACGACTTACGTATTTTAAACATGCTAACCTTTAGCCCGGTAAGCAAATTGAAAAAAAAAAACGCAATATGTAGGCTACACGAGAACGGAGACGTCGAGTAACCAAAACAAATGCGTTAAACAAATTCGTACACGTTATTTATCAATTTAACTCTAGAATTAAAGGATATACAACGAGAAACAACGTTTGACAACCTTTAAACAGTTTTAATAACTATCTCAAAAATTATCCCTCTGATGCAAACAACTGATGAGTTATCTACTTAAATTTGTTGAACAAAACGACTTACGTATTTTAAACATGCTAACCTTTAGCCCGGTAAGCAAATTAAAAAAAAAAACGCAATATGTAGGCTACACGAGAACGGAGACGTCGAGTAACCAAAACAAATGCGTTAAACAAATTCGTACACGTTATTTATCAATTTAGCTCTAGAATTAAAGGATATACAACAAGAAACAACGTTTGACAACCTTTAAACAGTTTTAATAACTATCTCAAAAATTATCGCTCTGATGCAAACAACTGATGAGTTATCTACTTAAATTTGTTGAACAAAACGACTTACGTATTTTAAACATGCTAACCTTTAGCCCGGTAAGCAAATTAAAAAAAAAACGCAATATGTAGGCTACACGAGAACGGAGACGTCGAGTAACCAAAACAAATGCGTTAAACAAATTCGTACAAGTTATTTATCAATTTAACTCTAGAATTAAAGATATACAACGAGAAACAACGTTTGACAACCTTTAAACAGTTTTAATAACTATCTCAAAAATTATCGCTCTGATGCAAACAACTGATGAGTTATCTACTTAAATTTGTTGAACAAAACGACTTACGTATTTTAAACATGCTAACCTTTAGCCCGGTAAGCAAATTAAAAAAAAAACGCAATATGTAGGCTACACGAGAACGGAGACGTCGAGTAACCAAAACAAATGCGTTAAACAAATTCGTACACGTTATTTATCAATTTAGCTCTAGAATTAAAGGATATACAACAAGAAACAACGTTTGACAACCTTTAAACAGTTTTAATAACTATCTCAAAAATTATCGCTCTGATGCAAACAACTGATGAGTTATCTACTTAAATTTGTTGAACAAAACGACTTACGTATTTTAAACATGCTAACCTTTAGCCCGGTAAGCAAATTAAAAAAAAAACGCAATATGTAGGCTACACGAGAACGGAGACGTCGATTAACCAAAACAAATGCGTTAAACAAATTCGTACAAGTTATTTAGCAATTTAACTCTAGAATTAAAGATATACAACGAGAAACAACGTTTGACAACCTTTAAACAGTTTTAATAACTATCTCAAAAATTATCGCTCTGATGCAAACAACTGATGAGTTATCTACTTAAATTTGATGAACAAAACGACTTACGTATTTTAAACATGCTAACCTTTAGCCCGGTAAGCAAGTTAAAAAAAAAAACGCAATATGTAGGCTACACGAGAACGGAGACGTCAAGTAACCAAAACAAATGCGTTAAACAAATTCGTACACGTTATTTATCAATTTAACTCTAGAATTAAAGGATATACAACGAGAAACAACGTTTGACAACCTTTAAACAGTTTTAATAACTATCTCAAAAATTATCGCTCTGATGCAAACAACTGATGAGTTATCTACTTAAATTTGATGAACAAAACGACTTACGTATTTTAAACATGCTAACCTTTAGCCCGGTAAGCAAATTAAAAAAAAAACGCAATATGTAGGCTACACGAGAACGGAGACGTCGAGTAACCAAAACAAATGCGTTAAACAAATTCGTACACGTTATTTATCAATTTAACTCTAGAATTAAAGGATATACAACGAGAAACAACGTTTGACAACTTTTAAACAGTTTTAATAACTATCTCAAAAATTATCGCTCTGATGCAAACAACTGATGAGTTATCTACTTAAATTTGATGAACAAAACGACTTACGTATTTTAAACATGCTAACCTTTAGCCCGGTAAGCAAATTAAAAAAAAAACGCAATATGTAAGCTACACGAGAACGGAGACGTCGAGTAACCAAAACAAATGCGTTAAACAAATTCGTACACGTTATTTATCAATTTAACTCTAGAATTAAAGGATATACAACGAGAAACAACGTTTGACAACCTTTAAACAGTTTTAATAACTATCTCAAAAATTATCGCTCTGATGCAAACAACTGATGAGTTATCTACTTAAATATGATGAACAAAACGACTTACGTATTTTAAACATGCTAACCTTTAGCCCGGTAAGCAAATTAAAAAAAAAACGCAATATGTAGGCTACACGAGAACGGAGACGTCGAGTAACCAACGAATTACGTATTTTAAACATGCTAACCTTTAGCCCGGTAAGCAAATTAAAAAAAAAACGCAATATGTAGGCTACACGAGAACGGAGACGTCGAGTAACCAAAACAAATGCGTTAAACAAATTCGTACACGTTATTTATCAATTTAACTCTAGAATTAAAGGATATACAACGAGAAACAACGTTTGACAACCTTTAAACAGTTTTAATAACTATCTCAAAAATTGTCGCTCTGATGCAAACAACTGATGAGTTATCTACATAAATTTGATGAACAAAACGACTTACGTATTTTAAACATGCTAACCTTTAGCCCGGTAAGCAAATTAAAAAAAAAACGCAATATGTAGGCTGCACGAGAACGGAGACATCGAGTAACCAAAACAAATGCGTTAAACAAATTCGTACACGTTATTTATCAATTTAACTCTAGAATAAAGGATATACAACGAGAAACAACGTTTGACAACCTTTAAACAGTTTTAATAACTATCTCAAAAATTGTCGCTCTGATGCAAACAACTGATGAGTTATCTACTTAAATTTGTTGAACAAAACGACTTACGTATTTTAAGCAAGCTAACCTTTAGCCCGGTAAGCAAATTAAAAAAAAACGCAATATGTAGGCTACATAAGAACGGAGACGTCGAGTAACCAGAACAAATGCGTTAAACAAATTTGTACACGTTATTTATCAATTTAACTCTAGAATTAAAGGATATACAACGAGAAACAACGTTTGACAACCTTTAAACAGTTTTAATAACTATCTCAAAAATTATCGCTCTGATGCAAACAACTGATGAGTTATCTACTTAAATTTGTTGAACAAAACGACTTACGTATTTTAAGCAAGCTAACCTTTAGCCCGGTAAGCAAATTAAAAAAAAACGCAATATGTAGGCTACATAAGAACGGAGACGTCGAGTAACCAAAACAAATGCGTTAAACAAATTCGTACACGTTATTTATCAATTTAAATCTAGGATTAAAGGATATACAACGAGAAACAACGTTTGACAACCTTTAAACAGTTTTAATAACTATCTCAAAAATTGTCGCTCTGATGCAAACAACTGATGAGTTATCTACATAAATTTGATGAACAAAACGACCTACGTATTTTAAACATGCTAACCTTTAGCCCGGTAAGCAAATTAAAAAAAAAACGCAATATGTAGGCTACACGAGAACGGAGACGTCGAGTAACCAAAACAAATGCGTTAAACAAATTCGTACACGTTATTTATCAATTTAACTCTAGAATTAAAGGATATACAACGAGAAACAACGTTTGACAACCTTTAAACAGTTTTAATAACTATCTCAAAAATTATCGCTCTGATGCAAACAACTGATGAGTTATCTACTTAAATTTGATGAACAAAACGACTTACGTATTTTAAACATGCTAGCCTTTAGCCCGGTAAGCAAATTAAAAAAAAAAACGCAATATGTAGGCTACACGAGAACGGAGACGTCGAGTAACCAAAACAAATGCGTTAAACAAATTCGTACACGTTATTTATCAATTTAACTCTAGAATTAAATGATATACAACGAGAAACAACGTTTGACAACCTTTAAACAGTTTTAATAACTATCTCAAAAATTGTCGCTCTGATGCAAACAACTGATGAGTTATCTACTTAAATTTGTTGACCAAAACGACTTACGTATTTTAAACATGCTAACCTTTAGCCCGGTAAGCAAATTAAAAAAAAAACGCAATATGTAGGCTACACGAGAACGGAGACGTCGAGTAACCAAAACAAATACGTTAAACAAATTCGTACACGTTATTTATCAATTTAACTCTAGAATTAAAGGATATACAACGAGAAACAACGTTTGACAACCTTTAAACAGTTTTAATAACTATCTCAAAAATTATCGCTCTGATGCAAACAACTGATGAGTTATCTACTTAAATTTGATGAACAAAACGACTTACGTATTTTAAACATGCTAACCTTTAGCCCGGTAAGCAAATTAAAAAAAAAAACGCAATATGTAGGCTACACGAGAACGGAGACATCGAGTAACCAAAACAAATGCGTTAAACAAATTGGTACACGTTATTTATCAATTTAACTCTAGAATTAAAGGGTATACAACGAGAAACAACGTTTGACAACCTTTAAACAGTTTTAATAACTATCTCAAAAATTGTCGCTCTGATGCAAACAACTGATGAGTTATCTACTTAAATTTGTTGAACAAAACGACTTACGTATTTTAAGCATGCTAACCTTTAGCCCGGTAAGCAAATTAAAAAAAAACGCAATATGTAGGCTACACGAGAACGGAGACGTCGAGTAACCAAAACAAATGCGTTAAACAAATTCGTACACGTTATTTATCAATTTAACTCTAGAATTAAAGGATATACAACGAGAAACAACGTTTGACAACCTTTAAACAGTTTTAATAACTATCTCAAAAAATTATCGCTCTGATGCAAACAACTGATGAGTTATCTACTTAAATTTGATGAACAAAACGACTTACGTATTTTAAACATGCTAACCTTTAGCCCGGTAAGCAAATTAAAAAAAAAACGCAATATGTAGGCTACACGAGAACGGAGACGTCGACTAACCAAAACAGATGCGTTAAACAAATTCGTACACGTTATTTATCACTTTAACTCTAGAATTAAAGGATATACAACGAGAAACAACGTTTGACAACCTTTAAACAGTTTTAATAACTATCTCAAAAATTATCGCTCTGATGCAAACAACTGATGAGTTATCTACTTAAATATGATGAACAAAACGACTTACGTATTTTAAACATGCTAACCTTTAGCCCGGTAAGCAAATTAAAAAAAAAACGCAATATGTAGGCTACACGAGAACGGAGACGTCGAGTAACCAAAACAAATGCGTTAAACAAATTCGTACACGTTATTTATCAATTTAACTCTAGAATTAAAGGATATACAACGAGAAACAACGTTTGACAACCTTTAAACAGTTTTAATAACTATCTCAAAAATTATCGCTCTGATGCAAACAACTGATGAGTTATCTACTTAAATATGATGAACAAAACGACTTACGTATTTTAAACATGCTAACCTTTAGCCCGGTAAGCAAATTAAAAAAAAAACGCAATATGTAGGCTACACGAGAACGGAGACGTCGAGTAACCAAAACAAATGCGTTAAACAAATTCGTACACGTTATTTATCAATTTAACTCTAGAATTAAAGGATATACAACGAGAAACAACGTTTGACAACCTTTAAACAGTTTTAATAACTATCTCAAAAATTGTCGCTCTGATGCAAACAACTGATGAGTTATCTACATAAATTTGATGAACAAAACGACTTACGTATTTTAAACATGCTAACCTTTAGCCCGGTAAGCAAATTAAAAAAAAAACGCAATATGTAGGCTGCACGAGAACGGAGACATCGAGTAACCAAAACAAATGCGTTAAACAAATTCGTACACGTTATTTATCAATTTAACTCTAGAATAAAGGATATACAACGAGAAACAACGTTTGACAACCTTTAAACAGTTTTAATAACTATCTCAAAAATTGTCGCTCTGATGCAAACAACTGATGAGTTATCTACTTAAATTTGTTGAACAAAACGACTTACGTATTTTAAGCAAGCTAACCTTTAGCCCGGTAAGCAAATTAAAAAAAAACGCAATATGTAGGCTACATAAGAACGGAGACGTCGAGTAACCAGAACAAATGCGTTAAACAAATTTGTACACGTTATTTATCAATTTAACTCTAGAATTAAAGGATATACAACGAGAAACAACGTTTGACAACCTTTAAACAGTTTTAATAACTATCTCAAAAATTATCGCTCTGATGCAAACAACTGATGAGTTATCTACTTAAATTTGTTGAACAAAACGACTTACGTATTTTAAGCAAGCTAACCTTTAGCCCGGTAAGCAAATTAAAAAAAAAACGCAATATGTAGGCTACATAAGAACGGAGACGTCGAGTAACCAAAACAAATGCGTTAAACAAATTCGTACACGTTATTTATCAATTTAAATCTAGGATTAAAGGATATACAACGAGAAACAACGTTTGACAACCTTTAAACAGTTTTAATAACTATCTCAAAAATTGTCGCTCTGATGCAAACAACTGATGAGTTATCTACATAAATTTGATGAACAAAACGACCTACGTATTTTAAACATGCTAACCTTTAGCCCGGTAAGCAAATTAAAAAAAAAACGCAATATGTAGGCTACACGAGAACGGAGACGTCGAGTAACCAAAACAAATGCGTTAAACAAATTCGTACACGTTATTTATCAATTTAACTCTAGAATTAAAGGATATACAACGAGAAACAACGTTTGACAACCTTTAAACAGTTTTAATAACTATCTCAAAAATTATCGCTCTGATGCAAACAACTGATGAGTTATCTACTTAAATTTGATGAACAAAACGACTTACGTATTTTAAACATGCTAGCCTTTAGCCCGGTAAGCAAATTAAAAAAAAAAACGCAATATGTAGGCTACACGAGAACGGAGACGTCGAGTAACCAAAACAAATGCGTTAAACAAATTCGTACACGTTATTTATCAATTTAACTCTAGAATTAAATGATATACAACGAGAAACAACGTTTGACAACCTTTAAACAGTTTTAATAACTATCTCAAAAATTTTCGCTCTGATGCAAACAACTGATGAGTTATCTACTTAAATTTGTTGACCAAAACGACTTACGTATTTTAAACATGCTAACCTTTAGCCCGGTAAGCAAATTAAAAAAAAAACGCAATATGTAGGCTACACGAGAACGGAGACGTCGAGTAACCAAAACAAATGCGTTAAACAAATTCGTACACGTTATTTATCAATTTAACTCTAGAATTAAAGGATATACAACGAGAAACAACGTTTGACAACCTTTAAACAGTTTTAATAACTATCTCAAAAATTATCGCTCTGATGCAAACAACTGATGAGTTATCTACTTAAATTTGATGAACAAAACGACTTACGTATTTTAAACATGCTAACCTTTAGCCCGGTAAGCAAATTAAAAAAAAAACGCAATATGTAGGCTACACGAGAACGGAGACGTCGAGTAACCAAAACAAATGCGTTAAACAAATTCGTACACGTTATTTATCAATTTAACTCTAGAATTAAAGGATATACAACGAGAAACAACGTTTGACAACCTTTAAACAGTTTTAATAACTATCTCAAAAATTGTCGCTCTGATGCAAACAACTGATGAGTTATCTACTTAAATTTGTTGAACAAAACGACTTACGTATTTTAAACATGCTAACCTTTAGCCCGGTAAGCAAATTAAAAAAAAACGCAATATGTAGGCTACACGAGAACGGAGACGTCGAGTAACCAAAACAAATGCGTTAAACAAATTCGTACACGTTATTTATCAATTTAACTCTAGAATTAAAGGATATACAACGAGAAACAACGTTTGACAACCTTTAAACAGTTTTAATAACTATCTCAAAAATTATCGCTCTGATGCAAACAACTGATGAGTTATCTACTTAAATATGATGAACAAAACGACTTACGTATTTTAAGCATGCTAACCTTTAGCCCGGTAAGCAAATTAAAAAAAAAACGCAATATGTAGGCTACACGAGAACGGAGACGTCGAGTAACCAAAACAAATGCGTTAAACAAATTCGTACACGTTATTTATCAATTTAACTCTAGAATTAAAGGATATACAACGAGAAACAACGTTTGACAACCTTTAAACAGTTTTAATAACTATCTCAAAAATTATCGCTCTGATGCAAACAACTGATGAGTTATCTACTTAAATTTGTTGAACAAAACGACTTACGTATTTTAAGCATGCTAACCTTTAGCCCGGTAAGCAAATTAAAAAAAAAACGCAATATGTAGGCTACACGAGAACGGAGACGTCGAGTAACCAAAACAAATGCGTTAAACAAATTCGTACACGTTATTTATCAATTTCACTCTAGAATTAAAGGATATACAACGAGAAACAACGTTTGACAACCTTTAAACAGTTTTAATAACTATCTCAAAAATTATCGCTCTAATGCAAACAACTGATGAGTTATCTACTTAAATATGATGAACATAACGACTTACGTATTTTAAACATGCTAACCTTTAGCCCGGTAAGCAAATTAAAAAAAAAAACGCAATATGTAGGCTACACGAGAACGGAGACGTCGAGTAACCAAAACAAATGCGTTAAACAAATTCGTACACGTTATTTATCAATTTAACTCTAGAATTAAAGGATATACAACGAGAAACAACGTTTGAAAACCTTTAAACAGTTTTAATAACTATCTCAAAAATTGTCGCTCTGATGCAAACAACTGATGAGTTATCTACTTAAATTTGATGAACAAAACGACTTACGTATTTTAAACATGCTAACCTTTAGCCCGGTAAGCAAATTAAAAAAAACGCAATATGTAGGCTACACGAGAACGGAGACGTCGAGTAACCAAAACAAATGCGTTAAACAAATTCGTACACGTTATTTATCAATTTAACTCTAGAATTAAAGGATATACAACGAGAAACAACGTTTGACAACCTTTAAACAGTTTTAATAACTATCTCAAAAATTATCGCTCTGATGCAAACAACTGATGAGTTATCTACTTAAATATGATAAACAAAACGACTTACGTATTTTAAACATGCTAACCTTTAGCCCGGTAAGCAAATTAAAAAAAAAAACGCAATATGTAGGCTACACGAGAACGGAGACGTCGAGTAACCAAAACAAATGCGTTAAACAAATTCGTACACGTTATTTATCAATTTAACTCTAGAATTAAAGGATATACAACGAGAAACAACGTTTGACAACCTTTAAACAGTTTTAATAACTATCTCAAAAATTATCGCTCTGATGCAAACAACTGATGAGTTATCTACTTAAATTTGATGAACAAAACGACTTACGTATTTTAAGCATGCTAACCTTTAGCCCGGTAAGCAAATTAAAAAAAAAACGCAATATGTAGGCTACACGAGAACGGAGACGTCGAGTAACCAAAACAAATGCGTTAAACATATTCGTACACGTTATTTATCAATTTAACTCTAGAATTAAAGGATATACAACGAGAAACAACGTTTGACAACCTTTAAACAGTTTTAATAACTATCTCAAAAATTATCGCTCTGATGCAAACAACTGATGAGTTATCTACTCAAATTTGTTGACAAAACGACTTACGTATTTTAAACATGCTAACCTTTAGCCCGGTAAGCAAATTAAAAAAAAAACGCAATAAGTAGGCTACACGAGAACGGAGACGTCGAGTAACCAAAACAAATGCGTTAAACAAATTCGTACACGTTATTTATCAATTTAACTCTAGAATTAAAGGATATACAACGAGAAACAACGTTTGACAACCTTTAAACAGTTTTAATAACTATCTCAAAAATTATCGCTCTGATGCAAACAACTGATGAGTTATCTACTCAAATTTGTTGAACAAAACGACTTACGTATTTTAAACATGCTAACCTTTAGCCCGGTAAGCAAATTAAAAAAAAAACGCAATATGTAGGCTACACGAGAACGGAGGCGTCGAGTAACCAAAACAAATGCGTTAAACAAATTCGTACACATTATTTATCAATTTAACTCTAGAATTAAAGGATATACAACGAGAAACAACGTTTGACAACCTTTAAACAGTTTTAATAACCATCTCAAAAATTATCGCTCTGATGCAAACAACTGATGAGTTATCTACTCAAATTTGATGAACAAAACGACTTACGTATTTTAAACATGCTAACCTTTAGCCCGGTAAGCAAATTAAAAAAAAACGCAATATGTAGGCTACACGAGAACAGAGACGTCGACTAACCAAAACAAATGCGTTAAACAAATTCGTACACGTTATTTATCAATTTAACTCTAGGAATTAAAGGATATACAACGAGAAACAACGTTTGACAACCTTTAAACAGTTTTAATAACTATCTCAAAAATTATCGCTCTGATGCAAACAACTGATGAGTTATCTACTTAAATATGATGAACAAAACGACTTACGTATTTTAAACATGCTAACCTTTAGCCCGCTAAGCAAATTAAAAAAAAAACGCAATATGTAGGCTACACGAGAACGGAGACGTCGAGTAACCAAAACAAATGCGTTAAACAAATTCGTATACGTTATTTATCAATTTAACTCTAGAATTAAAGGATATACAACGAGAAACAACGTTTGACAACCTTTAAACAGTTTTAATAACTATCTCAAAAATTATCGCTCTGATGCAAACAACTGATGAGTTATCTACTTAAATATGATGAACAAAACGACTTACGTATTTTAAGCATGCTAACCTTTAGCCCGGTAAGCAAATTAAAAAAAAAACGCAATATGTAGGCTACACGAGAACGGAGACGTCGAGTAACCAAAACAAATGCGTTAAACAAATTCGTACACGTTATTTATCAATTTAACTCTAGAATTAAAGGATATACAACGAGAAACAACGTTTGACAACCTTTAAACAGTTTTAATAACTATCTCAAAAATTATCGCTCTGATGCAAACAACTGATGAGTTATCTACTTAAATTTGTTGAACAAAACGACTTACGTATTTTAAGCATGCTAACCTTTAGCCCGGTAAGCAAATTAAAAAAAAAACGCAATATGTAGGCTACACGAGAACGGAGACGTCGAGTAACCAAAACAAATGCGTTAAACAAATTCGTACACGTTATTTATCAATTTAACTCTAGAATTAAAGGATATACAACGAGAAACAACGTTTGACAACCTTTAAACAGTTTTAATAACTATCTCAAAAATTATCGCTCTGATGCAAACAACTGATGAGTTATCTACTCAAATTTGATGAACAAAACGACTTACGTATTTTAAACATGCTAACCTTTAGCCCGGTAAGCAAATTAAAAAAAAAACGCAATATGTAGGCTACACGAGAACGGAGACGTCGAGTAACCAAAACAAATGCGTTAAACAAATTCGTACACGTTATTTATCAATTTAACTCTAGAATTAAAGGATATACAACGAGAAACAACGTTTGACAACCTTTAAACAGTTTTAATAACTATCTCAAAAATTATCGCTCTGATGCAAACAACTGATGAGTTATCTACTTAAATTTGATGAACAAAACGACTTACGTATTTTAAACATGCTAACCTTTAGCCCGGTAAGCAAATTAAAAAAAACGCAATATGTAGGCTACACGAGAACAGAGACGTCGAGTAACCAAAACAAATGCGTTAAACAAATTCGTACACGTTATTTATCAATTTAACTCTAGAATTAAAGGATATACAACGAGAAACAACGTTTGACAACCTTTAAACACTTTTAATAACTATCTCAAAAATTATCGCTCTGATGCAAACAACTGATGAGTTATCTACTTAAATTTGATGAACAAAACGACTTACGTATTTCAAACATGCTAACCTTTAGCCCGGTAAGCAAATTAAAAAAAAAACGCAATATGTAGGCTACACGAGAACGGAGACGTCGAGTAACCAAAACAAATGCGTTAAACAAATTCGTACACGTTATTTATCAATCTAACTCTAGAATTAAAGGATATACAACGAGAAACAACGTTTGGCAACCTTTAAACAGTTTTAATAACTATCAAAAATTGTCGCTCTGATGCAAACAACTGATGAGTTATCTACTTAAATTTGTTGAACAAAACGACTTACGTATTTTAAGCATGCTAACCTTTAGCCCGGTAAGCAAATTAAAAAAAACGCAATATGTAGGCTACACGAGAACGGAGACGTCGAGTAACCAAAACAAATGCGTTAAACAAATTCGTACACGTTATTTATCAATTTAACTCTAGAATTAAAGGATATACAACGAGAAACAACGTTTGACAACCTTTAAACAGTTTTAATAACTATCTCAAAAATTATCGCTCTGATGCAAACAACTGATGAGTTATCTACTTAAATTTGATGAACAAAACGACTTACGTATTTTAAGCATGCTAACCTTTAGCCCGGTAAGCAAACTAAAAAAAAAAACGCAATATGTAGGCTACACGAGAACGGAGACGTCGAGTAACCAAAACAAATGCGTTAAACAAATTCGTACACGTTATTTATCAATTTAACTCTAGAATTAAAGGATATACAACGAGAAACAACGTTTGACAACCTTTAAACAGTTTTAATAACTATCTCAAAAATTATCGCTCTGATGCAAACAACTGATGAGTTATCTACTTAAATTTGATGAACAAAACGACTTACGTATTTTAAACATGCTAACCTTTAGCCCGGTAAGCAAATTAAAAAAAAAACGCAATATGTAGGCTACACGAGAACGGAGACGTCGAGTAACCAAAAGAAATGCGTTAAACAAATTCGTACACGTTATTTATCAATTTTACTCTAGAATTAAAGGATATACAACGAGAAACAACGTTTGACAACCTTTAAACAGTTTTAATAACTATCTCAAAAATTATCGCTCTGATGCAAACAACTGATGAGTTATCTACATAAATATGATGAACAAAACGACTTACGTATTTTAAACATGCTAACCTTTAGCCCGGTAAGCAAATTAAAAAAAAAAACGCAATATGTAGGCTACACGAGAACGGAGACGTCGAGTAACCAAAACAAATGCGTTAAACAAATTCGTACACGTTGTTTATCAATTTAACTCTAGAATTAAAGGATATACAACGAGAAACAACATTTGACAACCTTTAAACAGTTTTAATACCTATCTCAAAAATTATCGCTCTGATGCAAATAACTGATGAGTTATCTACTTAAATATGATGAACAAAAGGACTTACGTATTTTAAACATGCTAACCTTTAGCCCGGTAAGCAAATTAAAAAAAAACGCAATATGTAGGCTACACGAGAACGGAGACGTCGAGTAACCAAAACAAATGCGTTAAACAAATTCGTACACGTTATTTATCAATTTTACTCTAGAATTAAAGGATATACAACGAGAAACAACGCTTTACAACCTTTAAACAGTTTTAATAACTATCTCAAAAATTATCGCTCTGATGCAAACAACTGATGAGTTATCTACTTAAATTTGTTGAACAAAACGACTTACGTATTTTAAACATGCTAACCTTTAGCCCGGTAAGCAAATTAAAAAAAAACGCAATATGTAGGCTACACGAGAACGGAGACGTCGAGTAACCAAAACAAATGCGTTAAACAAATTCTTACACGTTATTTATCAATTTAACTCTAGAATTAAAGGATATACAACGAGAAACAACGTTTGACAACCTTTAAACAGTTTTAATAACTATCTCAAAAATTATCGCTCTGATGCAAACAACTGATGATTTATCTACTTAAATTTGATGAACAAAACGACTTACGTATTTTAAACATGCTAACCTTTAGCCCGGTAAGCAAATTAAAAAAAAACGCAATATGTAGGCTACACGAGAACGGAGACGTCGAGTAACCAAAACAAATGCGTTAAACAAATTCGTACACGTTATTTATCAATTTAACTCTAGAATTAAAGGATATACAACGAGAAACAACGTTTGGCAACCTTTAAACAGTTTTAATAACTATCTCAAAAATTATCGCTCTGATGCAAACAACTGATGAGTTATCTACTTAAATTTGTTGAACAAAACGACTTACGTATTTTAAACATGCTAACCTTTAGCCCGGTAAGCAAATTAAAAAAAAAACGCAATATGTAGGCTACACGAGAACGGAGACGTCGAGTAACCAAAACAAATGCGTTAAACAAATTCGTACACGTTATTTATCAATTTAACTCTAGAATTAAAGGATATACAACGAGAAACAACGTTTGACAACCTTTAAACAGTTTTAATAACTATCTCAAAAATTATCGCTCTGATGCAAACAACTGATGAGTTATCTACTTAAATTTGATGAACAAAACGACTTACGTATTTTAAACATGCTAACCTTTAGCCCGGTAAGCAAATTAAAAAAAACGCAATATGTAGGCTACACGAGAACAGAGACGTCGAGTAACCAAAACAAATGCGTTAAACAAATTCGTACACGTTATTTATCAATTTAACTCTAGAATTAAAGGATATACAACGAGAAACAACGTTTGACAACCTTTAAACAGTTTTAATAACTATCTCAAAAATTATCGCTCTGATGCAAACAACTGATGAGTTATCTACTTAAATTTGATGAACAAAACGACTTACGTATTTCAAACATGCTAACCTTTAGCCCGGTAAGCAAATTAAAAAAAAAACGCAATATGTAGGCTACACGAGAACGGAGACGTCGAGTAACCAAAACAAATGCGTTAAACAAATTCGTACACGTTATTTATCAATCTAACTCTAGAATTAAAGGATATACAACGAGAAACAACGTTTGGCAACCTTTAAACAGTTTTAATAACTATCAAAAATTGTCGCTCTGATGCAAACAACTGATGAGTTATCTACTTAAATTTGTTGAACAAAACGACTTACGTATTTTAAGCATGCTAACCTTTAGCCCGGTAAGCAAATTAAAAAAAACGCAATATGTAGGCTACACGAGAACGGAGACGTCGAGTAACCAAAACAAATGCGTTAAACAAATTCGTACACGTTATTTATCAATTTAACTCTAGAATTAAAGGATATACAACGAGAAACAACGTTTGACAACCTTTAAACAGTTTTAATAACTATCTCAAAAATTATCGCTCTGATGCAAACAACTGATGAGTTATCTACTTAAATTTGATGAACAAAACGACTTACGTATTTTAAGCATGCTAACCTTTAGCCCGGTAAGCAAACTAAAAAAAAAAACGCAATATGTAGGCTACACGAGAACGGAGACGTCGAGTAACCAAAACAAATGCGTTAAACAAATTCGTACACGTTATTTATCAATTTAACTCTAGAATTAAAGGATATACAACGAGAAACAACGTTTGACAACCTTTAAACAGTTTTAATAACTATCTCAAAAATTATCGCTCTGATGCAAACAACTGATGAGTTATCTACTTAAATTTGATGAACAAAACGACTTACGTATTTTAAACATGCTAACCTTTAGCCCGGTAAGCAAATTAAAAAAAAACGCAATATGTAGGCTACACGAGAACGGAGACGTCGAGTAACCAAAAGAAATGCGTTAAACAAATTCGTACACGTTATTTATCAATTTTACTCTAGAATTAAAGGATATACAACGAGAAACAACGTTTGACAACCTTTAAACAGTTTTAATAATTATCTCAAAAATTATCGCTCTGATGCAAACAACTGATGAGTTATCTACATAAATATGATGAACAAAACGACTTACGTATTTTAAACATGCTAACCTTTATCCCGGTAAGCAAATTAAAAAAAAAAACGCAATATGTAGGCTACACGAGAACGGAGACGTCGAGTAACCAAAACAAATGCGTTAAACAAATTCGTACACGTTGTTTATCAATTTAACTCTAGAATTAAAGGATATACAACGAGAAACAACATTTGACAACCTTTAAACAGTTTTAATACCTATCTCAAAAATTATCGCTCTGATGCAAATAACTGATGAGTTATCTACTTAAATATGATGAACAAAAGGACTTACGTATTTTAAACATGCTAACCTTTAGCCCGGTAAGCAAATTAAAAAAAAACGCAATATGTAGGCTACACGAGAACGGAGACGTCGAGTAACCAAAACAAATGCGTTAAACAAATTCGTACACGTTATTTATCAATTTTACTCTAGAATTAAAGGATATACAACGAGAAACAACGCTTTACAACCTTTAAACAGTTTTAATAACTATCTCAAAAATTATCGCTCTGATGCAAACAACTGATGAGTTATCTACTTAAATTTGTTGAACAAAACGACTTACGTATTTTAAACATGCTAACCTTTAGCCCGGTAAGCAAATTAAAAAAAAACGCAATATGTAGGCTACACGAGAACGGAGACGTCGAGTAACCAAAACAAATGCGTTAAACAAATTCTTACACGTTATTTATCAATTTAACTCTAGAATTAAAGGATATACAACGAGAAACAACGTTTGACAACCTTTAAACAGTTTTAATAACTATCTCAAAAATTATCGCTCTGATGCAAACAACTGATGATTTATCTACTTAAATTTGATGAACAAAACGACTTACGTATTTTAAACATGCTAACCTTTAGCCCGGTAAGCAAATTAAAAAAAAACGCAATATGTAGGCTACACGAGAACGGAGACGTCGAGTAACCAAAACAAATGCGTTAAACAAATTCGTACACGTTATTTATCAATTTAACTCTAGAATTAAAGGATATACAACGAGAAACAACGTTTGGCAACCTTTAAACAGTTTTAATAACTATCTCAAAAATTATCGCTCTGATGCAAACAACTGATGAGTTATCTACTTAAATTTGTTGAACAAAACGACTTACGTATTTTAAACATGCTAACCTTTAGCCCGGTAAGCAAATTAAAAAAAAAACGCAATATGTAGGCTACACGAGAACGGAGACGTCGAGTAACCAAAACAAATGCGTTAAACAAATTCGTACACGTTATTTATCAATTTAACTCTAGAATTAAAGGATATACAACGAGAAACAACGTTTGACAACCTTTAAACAGTTTTAATAACTATCTCAAAAATTATCGCTCTGATGCAAACAACTGATGAGTTATCTACTTAAATATGATGAACAAAACGACTTACGTATTTTAAACATGCTAACCTTTAGCCCGGTAAGCAAATTAAAAAAAAACGCAATATGTAGGCTACACGAGAACGGAGACGTCGAGTAACCAAAACAAATGCGTTAAACAAATTCGTACACGTTGTTTATCAATTTAACTCTAGAATTAAAGGATATACAACGAGAAACAACATTTGACAACCTTTAAACAGTTTTAATAACTATCTCAAAAATTATCGCTCTGATGCAAACAACTGATGAGTTATCTACTTAAATATGATGAACAAAACGACTTACGTATTTTAAACATGCTAACCTTTAGCCCGGTAAGCAAATTAAAAAAAAAACGCAATATGTAGGCTACACGAGAACGGAGACGTCGAGTAACCAAAACAAATGCGTTAAACAAATTCGTACACGTTATTTATCAATTTTACTCTAGAATTAAAGGATATACAACGAGAAACAACGTTTGACAACCTTTAAACAGTTTTAATAACTATCTCAAAAATTATCGCTCTGATGCAAACAACTGATGAGTTATCTACTTAAATTTGTTGAACAAAACGACTTACGTATTTTAAACATGCTAACCTTTAGCCCGGTAAGCAAATTAAAAAAAAAAACGCAATATGTAGGCTACACGAGAACGGAGACGTCGAGTAACCTAAACAAATGCATTAAACAAATTCTTACACGTTATTTATCAATTTAACTCTAGAATTAAAGGATATACAACGAGAAACAACGTTTGACAACCTTTAAACAGTTTTAATAACTATCTCAAAAATTATCGCTCTGATGCAAACAACTGATGAGTTATCTACTTAAATTTGATGAACAAAACGACTTACGTATTTTAAACATGCTAACCTTTAGCCCGGTAAGCAAATTGAAAAAAAAACGCAATATGTAGGCTACACGAGAACGGAGACGTCGAGTAACCAAAACAAATGCGTTAAACAAATTCGTACACGTTATTTATCAATTTAACTCTAGAATTAAAGGATATACAACGAGAAACAACGTTTGACAACCTTTAAACAGTTTTAATAACTATCTCAAAAATTATCCCTCTGATGCAAACAACTGATGAGTTATCTACTTAAATTTGTTGAACAAAACGACTTACGTATTTTAAACATGCTAACCTTTAGCCCGGTAAGCAAATTAAAAAAAAAACGCAATATGTAGGCTACACGAGAACGGAGACGTCGAGTAACCAAAACAAATGCGTTAAACAAATTCGTACACGTTATTTATCAATTTAGCTCTAGAATTAAAGGATATACAACAAGAAACAACGTTTGACAACCTTTAAACAGTTTTAATAACTATCTCAAAAATTATCGCTCTGATGCAAACAACTGATGAGTTATCTACTTAAATTTGTTGAACAAAACGACTTACGTATTTTAAACATGCTAACCTTTAGCCCGGTAAGCAAATTAAAAAAAAAACGCAATATGTAGGCTACACGAGAACGGAGACGTCGAGTAACCAAAAGAAATGCGTTAAACAAATTCGTACACGTTATTTATCAATTTTACTCTAGAATTAAAGGATATACAACGAGAAACAACGTTTGACAACCTTTAAACAGTTTTAATAACTATCTCAAAAATTATCGCTCTGATGCAAACAACTGATGAGTTATCTACATAAATATGATGAACAAAACAACTTACGTATTTTAAACATGCTAACCTTTAGCCCGGTAAGCAAATTAAAAAAAAAAACGCAATATGTAGGCTACACGAGAACGGAGACGTCGAGTAACCAAAACAAATGCGTTAAACAAATTCGTACACGTTGTTTATCAATTTAACTCTAGAATTAAAGGATATACAACGAGAAACAACATTTGACAACCTTTAAACAGTTTTAATACCTATCTCAAAAATTATCGCTCTGATGCAAATAACTGATGAGTTATCTACTTAAATATGATGAACAAAAGGACTTACGTATTTTAAACATGCTAACCTTTAGCCCGGTAAGCAAATTAAAAAAAAACGCAATATGTAGGCTACACGAGAACGGAGACGTCGAGTAACCAAAACAAATGCGTTAAACAAATTCGTACACGTTATTTATCAATTTTACTCTAGAATTAAAGGATATACAACGAGAAACAACGCTTTACAACCTTTAAACAGTTTTAATAACTATCTCAAAAATTATCGCTCTGATGCAAACAACTGATGAGTTATCTACTTAAATTTGTTGAACAAAACGACTTACGTATTTTAAACATGCTAACCTTTAGCCCGGTAAGCAAATTAAAAAAAAACGCAATATGTAGGCTACACGAGAACGGAGACGTCGAGTAACCAAAACAAATGCGTTAAACAAATTCTTACACGTTATTTATCAATTTAACTCTAGAATTAAAGGATATACAACGAGAAACAACGTTTGACAACCTTTAAACAGTTTTAATAACTATCTCAAAAATTATCGCTCTGATGCAAACAACTGATGATTTATCTACTTAAATTTGATGAACAAAACGACTTACGTATTTTAAACATGCTAACCTTTAGCCCGGTAAGCAAATTAAAAAAAAACGCAATATGTAGGCTACACGAGAACGGAGACGTCGAGTAACCAAAACAAATGCGTTAAACAAATTCGTACACGTTATTTATCAATTTAACTCTAGAATTAAAGGATATACAACGAGAAACAACGTTTGGCAACCTTTAAACAGTTTTAATAACTATCTCAAAAATTATCGCTCTGATGCAAACAACTGATGAGTTATCTACTTAAATTTGTTGAACAAAACGACTTACGTATTTTAAACATGCTAACCTTTAGCCCGGTAAGCAAATTAAAAAAAAAACGCAATATGTAGGCTACACGAGAACGGAGACGTCGAGTAACCAAAACAAATGCGTTAAACAAATTCGTACACGTTATTTATCAATTTAACTCTAGAATTAAAGGATATACAACGAGAAACAACGTTTGACAACCTTTAAACAGTTTTAATAACTATCTCAAAAATTATCGCTCTGATGCAAACAACTGATGAGTTATCTACTTAAATATGATGAACAAAACGACTTACGTATTTTAAACATGCTAACCTTTAGCCCGGTAAGCAAATTAAAAAAAAACGCAATATGTAGGCTACACGAGAACGGAGACGTCGAGTAACCAAAACAAATGCGTTAAACAAATTCGTACACGTTGTTTATCAATTTAACTCTAGAATTAAAGGATATACAACGAGAAACAACATTTGACAACCTTTAAACAGTTTTAATAACTATCTCAAAAATTATCGCTCTGATGCAAACAACTGATGAGTTATCTACTTAAATATGATGAACAAAACGACTTACGTATTTTAAACATGCTAACCTTTAGCCCGGTAAGCAAATTAAAAAAAAAACGCAATATGTAGGCTACACGAGAACGGAGACGTCGAGTAACCAAAACAAATGCGTTAAACAAATTCGTACACGTTATTTATCAATTTTACTCTAGAATTAAAGGATATACAACGAGAAACAACGTTTGACAACCTTTAAACAGTTTTAATAACTATCTCAAAAATTATCGCTCTGATGCAAACAACTGATGAGTTATCTACTTAAATTTGTTGAACAAAACGACTTACGTATTTTAAACATGCTAACCTTTAGCCCGGTAAGCAAATTAAAAAAAAAAACGCAATATGTAGGCTACACGAGAACGGAGACGTCGAGTAACCTAAACAAATGCATTAAACAAATTCTTACACGTTATTTATCAATTTAACTCTAGAATTAAAGGATATACAACGAGAAACAACGTTTGACAACCTTTAAACAGTTTTAATAACTATCTCAAAAATTATCGCTCTGATGCAAACAACTGATGAGTTATCTACTTAAATTTGATGAACAAAACGACTTACGTATTTTAAACATGCTAACCTTTAGCCCGGTAAGCAAATTGAAAAAAAAACGCAATATGTAGGCTACACGAGAACGGAGACGTCGAGTAACCAAAACAAATGCGTTAAACAAATTCGTACACGTTATTTATCAATTTAACTCTAGAATTAAAGGATATACAACGAGAAACAACGTTTGACAACCTTTAAACAGTTTTAATAACTATCTCAAAAATTATCCCTCTGATGCAAACAACTGATGAGTTATCTACTTAAATTTGTTGAACAAAACGACTTACGTATTTTAAACATGCTAACCTTTAGCCCGGTAAGCAAATTAAAAAAAAAACGCAATATGTAGGCTACACGAGAACGGAGACGTCGAGTAACCAAAACAAATGCGTTAAACAAATTCGTACACGTTATTTATCAATTTAGCTCTAGAATTAAAGGATATACAACAAGAAACAACGTTTGACAACCTTTAAACAGTTTTAATAACTATCTCAAAAATTATCGCTCTGATGCAAACAACTGATGAGTTATCTACTTAAATTTGTTGAACAAAACGACTTACGTATTTTAAACATGCTAACCTTTAGCCCGGTAAGCAAATTAAAAAAAAAACGCAATATGTAGGCTACACGAGAACGGAGACGTCGAGTAACCAAAACAAATGCGTTAAACAAATTCGTACAAGTTATTTATCAATTTAACTCTAGAATTAAAGATATACAACGAGAAACAACGTTTGACAACC
Organism: Eurosta solidaginis; assembly: GCF_040869045.1. NCBI lineage: Eukaryota > Metazoa > Arthropoda > Insecta > Diptera > Tephritidae > Eurosta > Eurosta solidaginis. The sequence goes on from NW_027136984.1 coordinate 167,435, forward strand.
TTTAAACAGTTTTAATAACTATCTCAAAAATTATCGCTCTGATGCAAACAACTGATGAGTTATCTACTTAAATTTGATGAACAAAACGACTTACGTATTTTAAACATGCTAACCTTTAGCCCGGTAAGCAAGTTAAAAAAAAAACGCAATATGTAGGCTACACGAGAACGGAGACGTCAAGTAACCAAAACAAATGCGTTAAACAAATTCGTACACGTTATTTATCAATTTAACTCTAGAATTAAAGGATATACAACGAGAAACAACGTTTGACAACCTTTAAACAGTTTTAATAACTATCTCAAAAATTATCGCTCTGATGCAAACAACTGATGAGTTATCTACTTAAATTTGATGAACAAAACGACTTACGTATTTTAAACATGCTAACCTTTAGCCCGGTAAGCAAATTAAAAAAAAAACGCAATATGTAGGCTACACGAGAACGGAGACGTCGAGTAACCAAAACAAATGCGTTAAACAAATTCGTACACGTTATTTATCAATTTAACTCTAGAATTAAAGGATATACAACGAGAAACAACGTTTGACAACCTTTAAACAGTTTTAATAACTATCTCAAAAATTATCGCTCTGATGCAAACAACTGATGAGTTATCTACTTAAATATGATGAACAAAACGACTTACGTATTTTAAACATGCTAACCTTTAGCCCGGTAAGCAAATTAAAAAAAAAACGCAATATGTAGGCTACACGAGAACGGAGACGTCGAGTAACCAAAACAAATGCGTTAACAAATTCGTACACGTTATTTATCAATTTAACTCTAGAATTAAAGGATATACAACGAGAAACAACGTTTGACAACCTTTAAACAGTTTTAATAACTATCTCAAAAATTGTCGCTCTGATGCAAACAACTGATGAGTTATCTACATAAATTTGATGAACAAAACGACTTACGTATTTTAAACATGCTAACCTTTAGCCCGGTAAGCAAATTAAAAAAAAAAAACGCAATATGTAGGCTACACGAGAACGGAGACATCGAGTAACCAAAACAAATGCGTTAAACAAATTGGTACACGTTATTTATCAATTTAACTCTAGAATTAAAGGGTATACAACGAGAAACAACGTTTGGCAACCTTTAAACAGTTTTAATAACTATCTCAAAAATTGTCGCTCTGATGCAAACAACTGATGAGTTATCTACTTAAATTTGTTGAACAAAACGACTTACGTATTTTAAGCATGCTAACCTTTAGCCCGGTAAGCAAATTAAAAAAAAACGCAATATGTAGGCTACACGAGAACGGAGACGTCGAGTAACCAAAACAAATGCGTTAAACAAATTCGTACACGTTATTTATCAATTTAACTCTAGAATTAAAGGATATACAACGAGAAACAACGTTTGACAACCTTTAAACAGTTTTAATAACTATCTCAAAAAATTATCGCTCTGATGCAAACAACTGATGAGTTATCTACTTAAATTTGATGAACAAAACGACTTACGTATTTTAAACATGCTAACCTTTAGCCCGGTAAGCAAATTAAAAAAAAAACGCAATATGTAGGCTACACGAGAACGGAGACGTCGACTAACCAAAACAGATGCGTTAAACAAATTCGTACACGTTATTTATCACTTTAACTCTAGAATTAAAGGATATACAACGAGAAACAACGTTTGACAACCTTTAAACAGTTTTAATAACTATCTCAAAAATTATCGCTCTGATGCAAACAACTGATGAGTTATCTACTTAAATATGATGAACAAAACGACTTACGTATTTTAAACATGCTAACCTTTAGCCCGGAAAGCAAATTAAAAAAAAAACGCAATATGTAGGCTACACGAGAACGGAGACGTCGAGTAACCAAAACAAATGCGTTAAACAAATTCGTACACGTTATTTATCAATTTAACTCTAGAATTAAAGGATATACAACGAGAAACAACGTTTGACAACCTTTAAACAGTTTTAATAACTATCTCAAAAATTATCGCTCTGATGCAAACAACTGATGAGTTATCTACTTAAATTTGTTGAACAAAACGACTTACGTATTTTAAACATGCTAACCTTTAGCCCGGTAAGCAAATTAAAAAAAAAAAACGCAATATGTAGGCTACACGAGAACGGAGACGTCGAGTAACCAAAACAAATGCGTTAAACAAATTCGTACACGTTATTTATCAATTTAACTCTAGAATTAAAGGATATACAACGAGAAACAACGTTTGACAACCTTTAAACAGTTTTAATAACTATCTCAAAAATTATCGCTCTGATGCAAACAACTGATGAGTTATCTACTTAAATATGATGAACAAAACGACTTACGTATTTTAAACATGCTAACCTTTAGCCCGGAAAGCAAATTTAAAAAAAAAACGCAATATGTAGGCTACACGAGAACGGAGACGTCGAGTAACCAAAACAAATGCGTTAAACAAATTCGTACACGTTATTTATCAATTTAACTCTAGAATTAAAGGATATACAACGAGAAACAACGTTTTGACAACCTTTAAACAGTTTTAATAACTATCTCAAAAATTATCGCTCTGATGCAAACAACTGATGAGTTATCTACTTAAATATGATGAACAAAACGACTTACGTATTTTAAACATGCTAACCTTTAGCCCGGAAAGCAAATTAAAAAAAAAACGCAATATGTAGGCTACACGAGAACGGAGACGTCGAGTAACCAAAACAAATGCGTTAAAACAAATTCGTACACGTTATTTATCAATTTAACTCTAGAATTAAAGGATATACAACGAGAAAACAACGGTTTGACAACCTTTAAACAGTTTTTAATAAAAAAATTGTCGCTCTGATGCAAACAACTGATGAGTTATCTACATAAATTTGATGAACAAAACGACTTACGTATTTTAAACATGCTAACCTTTAGCCCGGTAAGCAAATTAAAAAAAAAACGCAATATGTAGGCTACACGAGAACGGAGACATCGAGTAACCAAAACAAATGCGTTAAACAAATTCGTACACGTTATTTATCAATTTAACTCTAGAATAAAGGATATACAACGAGAAACAATGTTTGACAACCTTTAAACAGTTTTAATAACTATCTCAAAAATTGTCGCTCTGATGCAAACAACTGATGAGTTATCTACTTAAATTTGTTGAACAAAACGACTTACGTATTTTAAGCAAGCTAACCTTTAGCCCGGCAAGCAAATTAAAAAAAAACGCAATATGTAGGCTACATAAGAACGGAGACGTCGAGTAACCAAACCAAATGCGTTAAACAAATTCGTACACGTTATTTATCAATTTAACTCTAGAATTAAAGGATATACAACGAGAAACAACGTTTGACAACCTTTAAACAGTTTTAATAACTATCTCAAAAATTATCGCTCTGATGCAAACAACTGATGAGTTATCTACTTAAATTTGATGAACAAAACGACTTACGTATTTTAAACATGCTAACCTTTAGCCCGGTAAGCAAATTAAAAAAAAAACCGCAATATGTAAGCTACACGAGAACGGAGACGTCGAGTAACCAAAACAAATGCGTTAAACAAATTCGTACACGTTATTTATCAATTTAACTCTAGAATTAAAGGATATACAACGAGAAACAACGTTTGACAACCTTTAAACAGTTTTAATAACTATCTCAAAAATTATCGCTCTGATGCAAACAACTGATGAGTTATCTACTTAAATATGATGAACAAAACGACTTACGTATTTTAAACATGCTAACCTTTAGCCCGGTAAGCAAATTAAAAAAAAAACGCAATATGTAGGCTACACGAGAACGGAGACGTCGAGTAACCAAAACAAATGCGTTAAACAAATTCGTACACGTTATTTATTAATTTAACTCTAGAATTAAAGGATATACAACGAGAAACAACGTTTGACAACCTTTAAACAGTTTTAATAACTATCTCAAAAATTATCGCTCTGATGCAAACAACTGATGAGTTATCTACTTAAATATGATGAACAAAACGACTTACGTATTTTAAACATGCTAACCTTTAGCCCGGTAAGCAAATTAAAAAAAAAACGCAATATGTAGGCTACACGAGAACGGAGACGTCGAGTAACCAAAACAAATGCGTTAAACAAATTCGTACACGTTATTTATTAATTTAACTCTAGAATTAAAGGATATACAACGAGAAACAACGTTTGACAACCTTTAAACAGTTTTAATAACTATCTCAAAAATTATCGCTCTGATGCAAACAACTGATGAGTTATCTACTTAAATTTGATGAACAAAACGACTTACGTATTTTAAACATGCTAACCTTTAGCCCGGTAAGCAAATTAAAAAAAAAAACCGCAATATGTAGGCTACACGAGAACGGAGACGTCGAGTAACCAAAACAAATGCGTTAAACAAATTCGTACACGTTATTTATCAATTTAACTCTAGAATTAAAGGATATATAACGAGAAACAACGTTTGACAACCTTTAAACAGTTTTAATAACTATCTCAAAAATTGTCGCTCTGTTGCAAACAACTGATGAGTTATCTACATAAATTTGATGAACAAAACGACTTACGTATTTTAAACATGCTAACCTTTAGCCCGGTAAGCAAATTAAAATAAAAACGCAATATGTAGGCTACACGAGAACGGAGACGTCGAGTAACCAAAACAAATGCGTTAAACAAATTCGTACACGTTATTTATCAATTTAACTCTAGAATTAAAGGATATACAACGAGAAACAACGTTTGACAACCTTTAAACAGTTTTAGTAACTATCTCAAAAATTATCGCTCTGATGCAAACAACTGATGAGTTATCTACTTAAATATGATGAACAAAACGACTTACGTATTTTAAACATGCTAACCTTTAGCCCGGTAAGCAAATTAAAAAAAAAACGCAATATGTAGGCTACACGAGAACGGAGACGTCGAGTAACCAAAACAAATGCGTTAAACAAATTCGTACACGTTATTTATCAATTTAACTCTAGAATTAAAGGATATACAACGAGAAACAACGTTTGACAACCTTTAAACAGTTTTAATAACTATCTCAAAAATTATCGCTCTGATGCAAACAACTGATGAGTTATCTACTCAAATTTGTTGAACAAAACGACTTACGTATTTTAAACATGCTAACCTTTAGCCCGGTAAGCAAATTAAAAAAAAAACGCAATATGTAGGCTACACGAGAACGGAGACGGCGAGTAACCAAAACAAATGCGTTAAACAAATTCCTACACGTTATTTATCAATTTAACTCTAGAATTAAAGGATATACAACGAGAAACAACGTTTGACAACCTTTAAACAGTTTTAGTAACTATCTCAAAAATTATCGCTCTGATGCAAACAACTGATGAGTTATCTACTTAAATATGATGAACAAAACGACTTACGTATTTTAAACATGCTAACCTTTAGCCCGGTAAGCAAATTAAAAAAAAAAACGCAATATGTAGGCTACACGAGAACGGAGACATCGAGTAACCAAAACAAATGCGTTAAACAAATTCGTACACGTTATTTATCAATTTAACTCTAGAATTAAAGGATATACAACGAGAAACAACGTTTGACAACCTTTAAACAGTTTTAATAACTATCTCAAAAATTGTCGCTCTGATGCAAACAACTGATGAGTTATCTACTTAAATTTGTTGAACAAAACGACTTACGTATTTTAAACATGCTAACCTTTAGCCCGGTAAGCAAATTAAAAAAAAACGCAATCTGTAGGCTACACGAGAACGGAGACGTCGAGTAACCAAAACAAATGCGTTAAACAAATTCGTACACGTTATTTATCAATTTAACTCTAGAATTAAAGGATATACAACGAGAAACAACGTTTGACAACCTTTAAACAGTTTTAATAACTATCTCAAAAATTGTCGCTCTGATGCAAACAACTGATGAGTTATCTACTTAAATTTGTTGAACAAAACGACTTACGTATTTTAAGCATGCTAACCTTTAGCCCGGTAAGCAAATTAAAAAAAAACGCAATATGTAGGCTACACGAGAACGGAGACGTCGAGTAACCAAAACAAATGCGTTAAACAAATTCGTACACGTTATTTATTAATTTAACTCTAGAATTAAAGGATATACAACGAGAAACAACGTTTGACAACCTTTAAACAGTTTTAATAACTATCTCAAAAATCATCGCTCTGATGCAAACAACTGAAGAGCTATCTACTTAAATTTGTTGAACAAAACGACTTACGTATTTTAAACATGCTAACCTTTAGCCCGGTAAGCAAATTAAAAAAAAAAAACGCAATATGTAGGCTACACGAGAACGGAGACGTCGAGTAACCAAAACAAATTCGTTAAACAAATTCGTACACGTTATTTATCAATTTAATTCTAGAATTAAAGGATATACAACGAGAAACAACGTTTGACAACCTTTAAACAGTTTTAATAACTATCTCAAAAATTATCGCTCTGATGCAAACAACTGATGAGTTATCTACTTAAATTTGATGAACAAAACGACCTACGTATTTTAAACATGCTAACCTTTAGCCCGGTAAGCAAATTAAAAAAAAAACGCAATATGTAGGCTACACGAGAACGGAGACGTCGAGTAACCAAAACAAATGCGTTTAAACAAATTCGTACACGTTATTTATCAATTTAACTCTAGAATTAAAGGATATACAACGAGAAACAACGTTTGACAACCTTTAAACAGTTTTAATAACTATCTCAAAAATTATCGCTCTGATGCAAACAACTGATGAATTATCTACTTAAATATGATGAACAAAACGACTTACGTATTTTAAACATGCTAACCTTTATTTAGCCCGGTAAGCAAATAAAAAAAAAACGCAATATGTAGGCTACACGAGAACGGAGACGTCGAGTAACCAAAACAAATGCGTTAAACAAATTCGTACACGTTATTTATCAATTTAACTCTAGAATTAAAGGATATATAACGAGAAACAACGTTTGACAACCTTTAAACAGTTTTAATAACTATCTCAAAAATTGTCGCTCTGTTGCAAACAACTGATGAGTTATCTACATAAATTTGATGAACAAAACGACTTACGTATTTTAAACATGCTAACCTTTAGCCCGGTAAGCAAATTAAAAAAAAAACGCAATATGTAGGCTACACGAGAACGGAGACGTCGAGTAACCAAAACAAATGCGTTAAACAAATTCGTACACGTATTTATCAATTTAACTCTAGAATTAAAGGATATACAACGAGAAACAACGTTTGACAACCTTTAAACAGTTTTAATAACTATCTCAAAAATTATCTTTCTGATGCAAACAACTGATGAGTTATCTACTTAAATATGATGAACAAAACGACTTACGTATTTTAAACATGCTAACCTTTAGCCCGGTAAGCAAATTAAAAAAAAACGCAATATGTAGGCTACACGAGAACGGAGACATCGAGTAACCAAAACAAATGCGTTAAACAAATTCGTACACGTTATTTATCAATTTAACTCTAGAATTAAAGGATATACAACGAGAAACAACGTTTGACAACCTTTAAACAGTTTTAATAACTATCTCAAAAATTGTCGCTCTGATGCAAACAACTGATGAGTTATCTACTTAAATTTGTTGAACAAAACGACTTACGTATTTTAAGCATGCTAACCTTTAGCCCGGTAAGCAAATTAAAAAAAAAACGCAATATGTAGGCTACACGAGAACGGAGACGTCGAGTAACCAAAACAAATGCGTTAAACAAATTCGTACACGTTATTTATCAATTTAACTCTAGAATTAAAGGATATACAACGAGAAACAACGTTTGACAACCTTTAAACAGTTTTAATAACTATCTCAAAAATTATCGCTCTGATGCAAACAACTGATGAGTTATCTACTTAAATTTGATGAACAAAACGACTTACGTATTTTAAACATGCTAACCTTTAGCCCGGTAAGCAAATTAAAAAAAACGCAATCTGTAGGCTACACGAGAACGGAGACGTCGAGTAACCAAAACAAATACGTTAAACAAATTCGTACACGTTATTTATCAATTTAACTCTAGAATTAAAGGATATACAACGAGAAACAACGTTTGACAACCTTTAAACAGTTTTAATAACTATCTCAAAAATTATCGCTCTGATGCAAACAACTGATGAGTTATCTACTTAAATATGATGAACAAAACGACTTACGTATTTTAAACATGCTAACCTTTAGCCCGGTAAGCAAAATTAAAAAAAAAACGCAATATGTAGGCTACACGAGAACGGAGACGTCGAGTAACCAAAACAAATGCGTTAAACAAATTCGTACACGTTATTTATCAATTTAACTCTAGAATTAAAGGATATACAACGAGAAACAACGTTTGACAACCTTTAAACAGTTTTAGTAACTATCTCAAAAATTATCGCTCTGATGCAAACAACTGATGAGTTATCTATTTAAATATGATGAACAAAACGACTTACGTATTTTAAACATGCTAACCTTTAGCCCGGTAAGCAAATTAAAAAAAAAACGCAATATGTAGGCTACACGAGAACGGAGACGTCGAGTAACCAAAACAAATGCGTTTAAACAAATTCGTACACGTTATTTATCAATTTAACTCTAGAATTAAAGGATATACAACGAGAAACAACGTTTGACAACCTTTAAACAGGTTTTAATAACTATCTCAAAAATTATCGCTCTGATGCAAACAACTGATGAGTTATCTACTCAAATTTGTTGAACAAAACGACTTACGTATTTTAAACATGCTAACCTTTAGCCCGGTAAGCAAATTAAAAAAAAAACGCAATATGTAGGCTACACGAGAACGGAGACGGCGAGTAACCAAAACAAATGCGTTAAACAAATTCCTACACGTTATTTATCAATTTAACTCTAGAATTAAAGGATATACAACGAGAAACAACGTTTGACAACCTTTAAACAGTTTTAGTAACTATCTCAAAAATTATCGCTCTGATGCAAAACAACTGATGAGTTATCTACTTAAATATGATGAACAAAACGACTTACGTATTTTAAACATGCTAACCTTTAGCCGGTAAGCAAATTAAAAAAAAAAACGCAATATGTACGCTACACGAGAACGGAGACATCGAGTAACCAAAACAAATGCGTTAAACAAATTCGTACACGTTATTTATCAATTTAACTCTAGAATTAAAGGATATACAACGAGAAACAACGTTTGACAACCTTTAAACAGTTTTAATAACTATCTCAAAAATTGTCGCTCTGATGCAAACAACTGATGAGTTATCTACTTAAATTTGTTGAACAAAACGACTTACGTATTTTAAACATGCTAACCTTTAGCCCGGTAAGCAAATTAAAAAAAAAAACGCAATCTGTAGGCTACACGAGAACGGAGACGTCGAGTAACCAAAACAAATGCGTTAAACAAATTCGTACACGTTATTTATCAATTTAACTCTAGAATTAAAGGATATACAACGAGAAACAACGTTTGACAACCTTTAAACAGTTTTAATAACTATCTCAAACATTGTCGCTCTGATGCAAACAACTGATGAGTTATCTACTTAAATTTGTTGAACAAAACGACTTACGTATTTTAAGCATGCTAACCTTTTAGCCCGGTAAGCAAATTAAAAAAAAACGCAATATGTAGGCTACACGAGAACGGAGACGTCGAGTAACCAAAACAAATGCGTTAAACAAATTCGTACACGTTATTTATCAATTTAACTCTAGAATTAAAGGATATACAACGAGAAACAACGTTTGACAACCTTTAAACAGTTTTAATAACTATCTCAAAAATTGTCCGCTCTGATGCAAACAACTGATGAGTTATCTACTTAAATTTGTTGAACAAAACGACTTACGTATTTTAAGCATGCTAACCTTTAGCCCGGTAAGCAAATTAAAAAAAAACGCAATATGTAGGCTACACGAGAACGGAGACGTCGAGTAACCAAAACAAATGCGTTAAACAAATTCGTACACGTTATTTATTAATTTAACTCTAGAATTAAAGGATATACAACGAGAACAACGTTTGACAACCTTTAAACAGTTTTAATAACTATCTCAAAAATTATCGCTCTGATGCAAACAACTGAAGAGCTATCTACTTAAATTTGTTGCACAAAACGACTTACGTATTTTAAACATGCTAACCTTTAGCCCGGTAAGCAAATTAAAAAAAAAACGCAATATGTAGGCTACACGAGAACGGAGACGTCGAGTAACCAAAACAAATGCGTTTAAACAAATTCGTACACGTTATTTATCAATTTAACTCTAGAATTAAAGGATATACAACGAGAAACAACGTTTGACAACCTTTAAACAGTTTTAATAACTATCTCAAAAAATTATCGCTCTGATGCAAACAACTGATGAGTTATCTACTTAAATTTGATGAACAAAACGACTTACGTATTTTAAACATGCTAACCTTTAGCCCGGTAAGCAAATTAAAAAAAAACGCAATATGTAGGCTACACGAGAACGGAGACGTCGAGTAACCAAAACAAATGCGTTAAACAAATTCGTACACGTTATTTATCAATTTAACTCTAGAATTAAAGGATATACAACGAGAAACAACGTTTGACAACCTTTAAACAGTTTTAATAACTATCTCAAAAATTATCGCTCTGATGCAAACAACTGATGAGTTATCTACTTAAATATGATGAACAAAACGACTTACGTATTTTAAACATGCTAACCTTTAGCCCGGTAAGCAAATTAAAAAAAAACGCAATATGTAGGCTACACGAGAACGGAGACGTCGAGTAACCAAAACAAATGCGTTAAACAAATTCGTACACGTTATTTATCAATTTAACTCTAGAATTAAAGGATATATAACGAGAAACAACGTTTGACAACCTTTAAACAGTTTTAATAACTATCTCAAAAATTGTCGCTCTGTTGCAAACAACTGATGAGTTATCTACATAAATTTGATGAACAAAACGACTTACGTATTTTAAACATGCTAACCTTTAGCCCGGTAAGCAAATTAAAAAAAAACGCAATATGTAGACTACACGAGAACGGAGACATCGAGTAACCAAAACAAATGCGTTAAACAAATTCGTACACGTTATTTATCAATTTAACTCTAGAATTAAAGGATATACAACGAGAAACAACGTTTGACAACCTTTAAACAGTTTTAATAACTATCTCAAAAATTGTCGCTCTGATGCAAACAACTGATGAGTTATCTACTTAAATTTGTTGAACAAAACGACTTACGTATTTTAAGCATGCTAACCTTTAGCCCGGTAAGCAAATTAAAAAAAAACGCAATATGTAGGCTACACGAGAACGGAGACCTCGAGTAACCAAAACAAATGCGTTAAACAAATTCGTACACGTTATTTATCAATTTAACTCTAGAATTAAAGGATATACAACGAGAAACAACGTTTGACAACCTTTAAACAGTTTTAATAACTATCTCAAAAATTATCGCTCTGATGCAAACAACTGATGAGTTATCTACTTAAATATGATGAACAAAACGACTTACGTATTTTAAACATGCTAACCTTTAGCCCGGTAAGCAAATTAAAAAAAAACGCAATATGTAGGCTACACGAGAACGGAGACGTCGAGTAACCAAAACAAATGCGTTAAACAAATTCGTACACGTTATTTATCAATTTAACTCTAGAATTAAAGGATATATAACGAGAAACAACGTTTGACAACCTTTAAACAGTTTTAATAACTATCTCAAAAATTGTCGCTCTGTTGCAAACAACTGATGAGTTATCTACATAAATTTGATGAACAAAACGACTTACGTATTTTAAACATGCTAACCTTTAGCCCGGTAAGCAAATTAAAAAAAAACGCAATATGTAGACTACACGAGAACGGAGACATCGAGTAACCAAAACAAATGCGTTAAACAAATTCGTACACGTTATTTATCAATTTAACTCTAGAATTAAAGGATATACAACGAGAAACAACGTTTGACAACCTTTAAACAGTTTTAATAACTATCTCAAAAATTGTCGCTCTGATGCAAACAACTGATGAGTTATCTACTTAAATTTGTTGAACACAACGACTTACGTATTTTAAGCATGCTAACCTTTAGCCCGGTAAGCAAATTAAAAAAAAACGCAATATGTAGGCTACACGAGAACGGAGACGTCGAGTAACCAAAACAAATGCGTTAAACAAATTCGTACACGTTATTTATCAATTTAACTCTAGAATTAAAGGATATACAACGAGAAACAACGTTTGACAACCTTTAAACAGTTTTAATAACTATCTCAAAAATTATCGCTCTGATGCAAACAACTGATGAGTTATCTACTTAAATTTGATGAACAAAACGACTTACGTATTTTAAACATGCTAACCTTTAGCCCGGTAAGCAAATTAAAAAAAAACGCAATCTGTAGGCTACACGAGAACGGAGACGTCGAGTAACCAAAACAAATGCGTTAAACAAATTCGTACACGTTATTTATCAATTTAACTCTAGAATTAAAGGATATACAACGAGAAACAACGTTTGACAACCTTTAAACAGTTTTAATAACTATCTCAAAAATTATCGTTCTGATGCAAACAACTGATGAGTTATCTACTTAAATATGATGAACAAAACGACTTACGTATTTTAAACATGCTAACCTTTAGCCCGGTAAGCAAATTAAAAAAAACGCAATATGTAGGCTACACGAGAACGGAGACGTCGAGTAACCAAAACAAATGCGTTAAACAAATTCGTACACGTTATTTATCAATTTAACTCTAGAATTAAAGGATATACAACGAGAAACAACGTTTGACAACCTTTAAACAGTTTTAGTAACTATCTCAAAAATTATCGCTCTGATGCAAACAACTGATGAGTTATCTACTTAAATATGATGAACAAAACGACTTACGTATTTTAAACATGCTAACCTTTAGCCCGGTAAGCAAATTAAAAAAAAAACGCAATATGTAGGCTACACGAGAACGGAGACGTCGAGTAACCAAAACAAATGCGTTAAACAAATTCGTACACGTTATTTATCAATTTAACTCTAGAATTAAAGGATATACAACGAGAAACAACGTTTGACAACCTTTAAACAGTTTTAATAACTATCTCAAAAATTATCGCTCTGATGAAAACAACTGATGAGTTATCTACTCAAATTTGTTGAACAAAACGACTTACGTATTTTAAACATGCTAACCTTTAGCCCGGTAAGCAAATTAAAAAAAAAACGTAATATGTAGGCTACACGAGAACGGAGACGGCGAGTAACCAAAACAAATGCGTTAAACAAATTCCTACACGTTATTTATCAATTTAACTCTAGAATTAAAGGATATACAACGAGAAACAACGTTTGACAACCTTTAAACAGTTTTAGTAACTATCTCAAAAATTAACGCTCTGATGCAAACAACTGATGAGTTATCTACTTAAATTTGATGAACAAAACGACTTACGTATTTTAAACATGCTAACCTTTAGCCCGGTAAGCAAATTAAAAAAAAACGCAATATGTAGGCTACACGAGAACGGAGACGGCGAGTAACCAAAACAAATGCGTTAAACAAATTCCTACACGTTATTTATCAATTTAACTCTAGAATTAAAGGATATACAACGAGAAACAACGTTTGACAACCTTTAAACAGTTTTAATAACTATCTCAAAAATTATCGCTCTGATGCAAACAACTGTTGAGTTATCTACTTAAATTTGTTGAACAAAACGACTTACGTATTTTAAACATGCTAACCTTTAGCCCGGTAAGCAAATTTAAAAAAAAACGCAATATGTAGGCTACACGAGAACGGAGACGTCGAGTAACTAAAACAAATGCGTTAAACAAATTCGTACACGTTATTTATCAATTTAACTCTAGAATTAAAGGATATACAACGAGAAACAACGTTTGACAACCTTTAAACAGTTTTAATAACTATCTCAAAAATTATCGCTCTGATGCAAACAACTGTTGAGTTATCTACTTAAATATGATGAACAAAACGACTTACGTATTTTAAACATGCTAACCTTTAGCCCGGTAAGCAAATTAAAAAAAAAACGCAATATGTAGGCTACACGAGAACGGAGACGTCGAGTAACCAAAACAAATGCGTTAAACAAATTCGTACACGTTATTTATCAATTTAACTCTAGAATTAAAGGATATACAACGAGAAACAACGTTTGACAAAATTTAAACAGTTTTAATAACTATCTCAAAAATTATCCCTCTGATGCAAACAACTGATGAGTTATCTACTTAAATATGATGAACAAAACGACTTACGTATTTTAAACATGCTAACCTTTAGCCCGGTAAGCAAATTAAAAAAAAAAACGCAATATGTAGGCTACACGAGAACGGAGACGTCGAGTAACCAAAACAAATGCGTTAAACAAATTCGTACACGTTATTTATCAATTTAACTCTAGAATTAAAGGATATACAACCAGAAACAACGTTTGACAACCTTTAAACAGTTTTAATAACTATATCAAAAATTATCGCTCTGATGGAAACAACTGATGAGTTATCTACTTAAATTTGATGAACAAAACGACTTACGTATTTTAAACATGCTAACCTTTAGCCCGGTAAGCAAATTAAAAAAAAAACGCAATATGTAGGCTACACGAGAACGGAGACGTCGAGTAACCAAAACAAATGCGTTAAACAAATTTGTACACGTTATTTATCAATTTAACTCTAGAATTAAAGGATATACAACGAGAAACAACGTTTGACAACCTTTAAACAGTTTTAATAACTATCTCAGAAATTATCGCTCTGATGCAAACATCTGATGAGTTATCTACTTAAATATGATGAACAAAACAACTTACGTATTTTAAACATGCTAACCTTTAGCCCGGTAAGCAAATTAAAAAAAAAACGCAATATGTATGCTACACGAGAACGGAGACGTCGAGTAACCAAAACAAATGCGTTAAACAAATTCGTACACGTTATTTATCAATTTAACTCTAGAATTAAAGGATATACAACGAGAAACAACGTTTGACAACCTTTAAACAGTTTTAATAACTATCTCAAAAATTATCGCTCTGATGCAAACAACTGATGAGTTATCTACTTAAATTTGTTGAACAAAACGACTTACGTATTTTAAACATGCTAACCTTTAGCCCGGTAAGCAAATTAAAAAAAAAACGCAATATGTAGGCTACACGAGAACGGAGACGTCGAGTAACCAAAACAAATGCGTTAAACAAATTCGTACACGTTATTTATCAATTTAACTCTAGAATTAAAGGATATACAACGAGAAAAAACGTTTGACAAAATTTAAACAGTTTTAATAACTATCTCAAAAATTATCCCTCTGATGCAAACAACTGATGAGTTATCTACTTAAATATGATGAACAAAACGACTTACGTATTTTAAACATGCTAACCTTTAGCCCGGTAAGCAAATTAAAAAAAAACGCAATATGTAGGCTACACGAGAACGGAGACGTCGAGTAACCAAAACAAATGCGTTAAACAAATTCGTACACGTTATTTATCAATTTAACTCTAGAATTAAAGGATATACAACGAGAAACAACGTTTGACAACCTTTAAACAGTTTTAATAACTATCTCAAAAATTATCGCTCTGATGCAAACAACTGATGAGTTATCTACTTAAATTTGTTGAACAAAACGACTTACGTATTTTAAACATGCTAACCTTTAGCCCGGTAAGCAAATTAAAAAAAAAAACGCAATATGTAGGCTACACGAGAACGGAGACGTCGAGTAACCAAAACAAATGCGTTAAACAAATTCGTACACGTTATTTATCAATTTAACTCTAGAATTAAAGGATATACAACGAGAAACAACGTTTGACAACCTTTAAACAGTTTTAATAACTATCTCAAAAATTATCGCTCTGATGCAAACAACTGATGAGTTATCTACTTAAATTTGTTGAACAAAACGACTTACGTATTTTAAACATGCTAACCTTTAGCCCGGTAAGCAAATTAAAAAAAAAAAACGCAATATGTAGGCTACACGAGAACGGAGACGTCGAGTAACCAAAACAAATGCGTTAAACAAATTCGTACACGTTATTTATCAATTTAACTCTAGAATTAAAGGATATACAACGAGAAACAACGTTTGACAACCTTTAAACAGTTTTAATAACTATCTCAAAAATTATCGCTCTGATGCAAACAACTGATGAGTTATCTACTTAAATATGATGAACAAAACGACTTACGTATTTTAAACATGCTAACCTTTAGCCCGGTAAGCAAATTAAAAAAAAAAACGCAATATGTAGGCTACACGAGAACGGAGACGTCGAGTAACCAAAACAAATGCGTTAAACAAATTCGTACACGTTATTTATCAATTTAACTCTAGAATTAAAGGATATACAACGAGAAACAACGTTTGACAACCTTTAAACAGTTTTAATAACTATCTCAAAAATTGTCGCTCTGATGCAAACAACTGATGAGTTATCTACATAAATTTGATGAACAAAACGACTTACGTATTTTAAACATGCTAACCTTTAGCCCGGTAAGCAAATTAAAAAAAAAACGCAATATGTAGGCTACACGAGAACGGAGACATCGAGTAACCAAAACAAATGCGTTAAACAAATTCGTACACGTTATTTATCAATTTAACTCTAGAATAAAGGATATACAACGAGAAACAACGTTTGACAACCTTTAAACAGTTTTAAAAACTATCTCAAAAATTGTCGCTCTGATGCAAACAACTGATGAGTTATCTACTTAAATTTGTTGAACAAAACGACTTACGTATTTTAAGCAAGCTAACCTTTAGCCCGGTAAGCAAATTAAAAAAAAAACGCAATATGTAGGCTACATAAGAACGGAGACGTCGAGTAACCAAAACAAATGCGTTAAACAAATTCGTACACGTTATTTATCAATTTAACTCTAGAATTAAAGGATATACAACGAGAAACAACGTTTGACAACCTTTAAACAGTTTTAATAACTATCTCAAAAATTATCGCTCTGATGCAAACAACTGATGAGTTATCTACTTAAATTTGATGAACAAAACGACTTACGTATTTTAAACATGCTAACCTTTAGCCCGGTAAGCAAATTAAAAAAAAAACCGCAATATGTAAGCTACACGAGAACGGAGACGTCGAGTAACCAAAACAAATGCGTTAAACAAATTCGTACACGTTATTTATCAATTTAACTCTAGAATTAAAGGATATACAACGAGAAACAACGTTTGACAACCTTTAAACAGTTTTAATAACTATCTCAAAAATTATCGCTCTGATGCAAACAACTGATGAGTTATCTACTTAAATATGATGAACAAAACGACTTACGTATTTTAAACATGCTAACCTTTAGCCCGGTAAGCAAATTAAAAAAAAAACGCAATATGTAGGCTACACGAGAACGGAGACGTCGAGTAACCAAAACAAATGCGTTAAACAAATTCGTACACGTTATTTATTAATTTAACTCTAGAATTAAAGGATATACAACGAGAAACAACGTTTGACAACCTTTAAACAGTTTTAATAACTATCTCAAAAATTATCGCTCTGATGCAAACAACTGATGAGTTATCTACTTAAATATGATGAACAAAACGACTTACGTATTTTAAACATGCTAACCTTTAGCCCGGTAAGCAAATTAAAAAAAAACGCAATATGTAGGCTACACGAGAACGGAGACGTCGAGTAACCAAAACAAATGCGTTAAACAAATTCGTACACGTTATTTATTAATTTAACTCTAGAATTAAAGGATATACAACGAGAAACAACGTTTGACAACCTTTAAACAGTTTTAATAACTATCTCAAAAATTATCGCTCTGATGCAAACAACTGATGAGTTATCTACTTAAATTTGATGAACAAAACGACTTACGTATTTTAAACATGCTAACCTTTAGCCCGGTAAGCAAATTAAAAAAAAAACCGCAATATGTAGGCTACACGAGAACGGAGACGTCGAGTAACCAAAACAAATGCGTTAAACAAATTCGTACACGTTATTTATCAATTTAACTCTAGAATTAAAGGATATATAACGAGAAACAACGTTTGACAACCTTTAAACAGTTTTAATAACTATCTCAAAAATTGTCGCTCTGTTGCAAACAACTGATGAGTTATCTACATAAATTTGATGAACAAAACGACTTACGTATTTTAAACATGCTAACCTTTAGCCCGGTAAGCAAATTAAAAAAAAACGCAATATGTAGGCTACACGAGAACGGAGACATCGAGTAACCAAAACAAATGCGTTAAACAAATTCGTACACGTTATTTATCAATTTAACTCTAGAATTAAAGGATATACAACGAGAAACAACGTTTGACAACCTTTAAACAGTTTTAATAACTATCTCAAAAATTGTCGCTCTGATGCAAACAACTGATGAGTTATCTACTTAAATTTGTTGAACAAAACGACTTACGTATTTTAAGCATGCTAACCTTTAGCCCGGTAAGCAAATTAAAAAAAACGCAATATGTGGGCTACACGAGAACGGAGACGTCGAGTAACCAAAACAAATGCGTTAAACAAATTCGTACACGTTATTTATCAATTTAACTCTGGAATTAAAGGATATACAACGAGAAACAACGTTTGACAACCTTTAAACAGTTTTAATAACTATCTCAAAAATTATCGCTCTGATGCAAACAACTGATGAGTTATCTACTTAAATTTGATGAACAAAACGACTTACGTATTTTAAACATGCTAACCTTTAGCCCGGTAAGCAAATTAAAAAAAAAACGCAATCTGTAGGCTACACGAGAACGGAGACGTCGAGTAACCAAAACAAATGCGTTAAACAAATTCGTACACGTTATTTATCAATTTAACTCTAGAATTAAAGGATATACAACGAGAAACAACGTTTGACAACCTTTAAACAGTTTTAATAACTATCTCAAAAATTATCGCTCTGATGCAAACAACTGATGAGTTATCTACTTAAATATGATGAACAAAACGACTTACGTATTTTAAACATGCTAACCTTTAGCCCGGTAAGCAAATTAAAAAAAAAAACGCAATATGTAGGCTACACGAGAACGGAGACGTCGAGTAACCAAAACAAATGCGTTAAACAAATTCGTACACGTTATTTATCAATTTAACTCTAGAATTAAAGGATATACAACGAGAAACAACGTTTGACAACCTTTAAACAGTTTTAGTAACTATCTCAAAAATTATCGCTCTGATGCAAACAACTGATGAGTTATCTACTTAAATATGATGAACAAAACGACTTACGTATTTTAAACATGCTAACCTTTAGCCCGGTAAGCAAATTAAAAAAAAAAAACGCAATATGTAGGCTACACGAGAACGGAGATGTCGAGTAACCAAAACAAATGCGTTAAACAAATTCGTACACGTTATTTATCAATTTAACTCTAGAATTAAAGGATATAAAACGAGAAACAACGTTTGACAACCTTTAAACAGTTTTAATAACTATCTCAAAAATTATCGCTCTGATGCAAACAACTGATGAGTTATCTACTCAAATTTGTTGAACAAAACGACTTACGTATTTTAAACATGCTAACCTTTAGCCCGGTAAGCAAATTAAAAAAAAAACGCAATATGTAGGCTACACGAGAACGGAGACGGCGAGTAACCAAAACAAATGCGTTAAACAAATTCCTACACGTTATTTATCAATTTAACTCTAGAATTAAAGGATATACAACGAGAAACAACGTTTGACAACCTTTAAACAGTTTTAGTAACTATCTCAAAAATTATCGCTCTGATGCAAACAACTGATGAGTTATCTACTTAAATAAGATGAACAAAACGACTTACGTATTTTAAACATGCTAACCTTTAGCCCGGTAAGCAAATTAAAAAAAAAAACGCAATATGTAGGCTACACGAGAACGGAGACATCGAGTAACCAAAACAAATGCGTTAAACAAATTCGTACACGTTATTTATCAATTTAACTCTAGAATTAAAGGATATACAACGAGAAACAACGTTTGACAACCTTTAAATAGTTTTAATAACTATCTCAAAAATTGTCGCTTTGATGCAAACAACTGATGAGTTATCTACTTAAATTTGTTGAACAAAACGACTTACGTATTTTAAGCATGCTAACCTTTAGCCCGGTAAGCAAATTAAAAAAAACGCAATATGTAGGCTACACGAGAACGGAGACGTCGAGTAACCAAAACAAATGCGTTAAACAAATTCGTACACGTTATTTATCAATTTAACTCTAGAATTAAAGGATATACAACGAGAAACAACGTTTGACAACCTTTAAACAGTTTTAATAACTATCTCAAAAATTATCGCTCTGATGCAAACAACTGATGAGTTATCTACTTAAATTTGATGAACAAAACGACTTACGTATTTTAAACATGCTAACCTTTAGCCCGGTAAGCAAATTAAAAAAAAACGCAATCTGTAGGCTACACGAGAACGGAGACGTCGAGTAACCAAAACAAATGCGTTAAACAAATTCGTACACGTTATTTATCAATTTAACTCTAGAATTAAAGGATATACAACGAGAAACAACGTTTGACAACCTTTAAACAGTTTTAATAACTATCTCAAAAATTATCGCTCTGATGCAAACAACTGATGAGTTATCTACTTAAATATGATGAACAAAACGACTTACGTATTTTAAACATGCTAACCTTTAGCCCGGTAAGCAAATTAAAAAAAAAACGCAATATGTAGGCTACACGAGAACGGAGACGTCGAGTAACCAAAACAAATGCGTTAAACAAATTCGTACACGTTATTTATCAATTTAACTCTAGAATTAAAGGATATACAACGAGAAACAACGTTTGACAACCTTTAAACAGTTTTAGTAACTATCTCAAAAATTATCGCTCTGATGCAAACAACTGATGAGTTATCTACTTAAATATGATGAACAAAACGACTTACGTATTTTAAACATGCTAACCTTTAGCCCGGTAAGCAAATTAAAAAAAAAACGCAATATGTAGGCTACACGAGAACGGAGACGTCGAGTAACCAAAACAAATGCGTTAAACAAATTCGTACACGTTATTTATCAATTTAACTCTAGAATTAAAGGATATACAACGAGAAACAACGTTTGACAACCTTTAAACAGTTTTAATAACTATCTCAAAAATTATCGCTCTGATGCAAACAACTGATGAGTTATCTACTCAAATTTGTTGAACAAAACGACTTACGTATTTTAAACATGCTAACCTTTAGCCCGGTAAGCAAATTAAAAAAAAAAACGCAATATGTAGGCTACACGAGAACGGAGACGGCGAGTAACCAAAACAAATGCGTTAAACAAATTCCTACACGTTATTTATCAATTTAACTCTAGAATTAAAGGATATACAACGAGAAACAACGTTTGACAACCTTTAAACAGTTTTAGTAACTATCTCAAAAATTATCGCTCTGATGCAAACAACTGATGAGTTATCTACTTAAATAAGATGAACAAAACGACTTACGTATTTTAAACATGCTAACCTTTAGCCCGGTAAGCAAATTAAAAAAAAAAACGCAATATGTAGGCTACACGAGAACGGAGACATCGAGTAACCAAAACAAATGCGTTAAACAAATTCGTACACGTTATTTATCAATTTAACTCTAGAATTAAAGGATATACAACGAGAAACAACGTTTGACAACCTTTAAATAGTTTTAATTACTATCTCAAAAATTGTCGCTCTGATGCAAACAACTGATGAGTTATCTACTTAAATTTGTTGAACAAAACGACTTACGTATTTTAAGCATGCTAACCTTTAGCCCGGTAAGCAAATTATAAAAAACGCAATATGTAGGCTACACGAGAACGGAGACATCGAGTAACCAAAACAAATGCGTTAAATAAATTCGTACACGTTATTTATCAATTTAACTCTAGAATTAAAGGATATACAACGAGAAACAACGTTTGACAACCTTTAAACAGTTTTAATAACTATCTCAAAAATTGTCGCTCTGATGCAAACAACTGATGAGTTATCTACTTAAATTTGTTGAACAAAACGACTTACGTATTTTAAACATGCTAACCTTTAGCCCGGTAAGCAAATTAAAAAAAAACGCAATCTGTAGGCTACAGGAGAACGGAGACGTCGAGTAACCAAAACAAATGCGTTAAACAAATTCGTACACGTTATTTATCAATTTAACTCTAGAATTAAAGGATATACAACGAGAAACAACGTTTGACAACCTTTAAACAGTTTTAATAACTATCTCAAAAATTGTCGCTCTGATGCAAACAACTGATGAGTTATCTACTTAAATTTGTTGAACAAAACGACTTACGTATTTTAAGCATGCTAACCTTTAGCCCGGTAAGCAAATTAAAAAAAAACGCAATATGTAGGCTACACGAGAACGGAGACATCGAGTAACCAAAACAAATGCGTTAAACAAATTCGTACACGTTATTTATCAATTTAACTCTAGAATTAAAGGATATACAACGAGAAACAACGTTTGACAACCTTTAAACAGTTTTAATAACTATCTCAAAAATTGTCGCTCTGATGCAAACAACTGATGAGTTATCTACTTAAATTTGTTGAACAAAACGACTTACGTATTTTAAACATGCTAACCTTTAGCCCGGTAAGCAAATTTAAAAAAAAAACGCAATATGTAGGCTACACGAGAACGGAGACGTCGAGTAACCAAAACAAATGCGTTAAACAAATTCGTACACGTTATTTATTAATTTAACTCTAGAATTAAAGGATATACAACGAGAAACAACGTTTGACAACCTTTAAACAGTTTTAATAACTATCTCAAAAATTATCGCTCTGATGCAAACAACTGAAGAGCTATCTACTTAAATTTGTTGAACAAAACGACTTACGTATTTTAAACATGCTAACCTTTAGCCCGGTAAGCAAATTTAAAAAAAAACGCAATATGTAGGCTACACGAGAACGGAGACGTCGAGTAACCAAAACAAATGCGTTAAACAAATTCGTACACGTTATTTATCAATTTAATTCTAGAATTAAAGGATATACAACGAGAAACAACGTTTGACAACCTTTAAACAGTTTTAATAACTATCTCAAAAATTATCGCTCTGATGCAAACAACTGATGAGTTATCTACTTAAATTTGATGAACAAAACGACTTACGTATTTTAAACATGCTAACCTTTAGCCCGGTAAGCAAATTAAAAAAAAAACGCAATATGTAGGCTACACGAGAACGGAGACGGCGAGTAACCAAAACAAATGCGTTAAACAAATTCCTACACGTTATTTATCAATTTAACTCTAGAATTAAAGGATATACAACGAGAAACAACGTTTGACAACCTTTAAACAGTTTTAATAACTATCTCAAAAATTATCGCTCTGATGCAAACAACTGATGAGTTATCTACTCAAATTTGTTGAACAAAACGACTTACGTATTTTAAACATGCTAACCTTTAGCCCGGTAAGCAAATTAAAAAAAAAAACGCAATATGTAGGCTACACGAGAACGGAGACGGCGAGTAACCAAAACAAATGCGTTAAACAAATTCCTACACGTTATTTATCAATTTAACTCTAGAATTAAAGGATATACAACGAGAAACAACGTTTGACAACCTTTAAACAGTTTTAGTAACTATCTCAAAAATTATCGCTCTGATGCAAACAACTGATGAGTTATCTACTTAAATAAGATGAACAAAACGACTTACGTATTTTAAACATGCTAACCTTTAGCCCGGTAAGCAAATTAAAAAAAAAAACGCAATATGTAGGCTACACGAGAACGGAGACATCGAGTAACCAAAACAAATGCGTTAAACAAATTCGTACACGTTATTTATCAATTTAACTCTAGAATTAAAGGATATACAACGAGAAACAACGTTTGACAACCTTTAAATAGTTTTAATTACTATCTCAAAAATTGTCGCTCTGATGCAAACAACTGATGAGTTATCTACTTAAATTTGTTGAACAAAACGACTTACGTATTTTAAGCATGCTAACCTTTAGCCCGGTAAGCAAATTATAAAAAACGCAATATGTAGGCTACACGAGAACGGAGACATCGAGTAACCAAAACAAATGCGTTAAACAAATTCGTACACGTTATTTATCAATTTAACTCTAGAATTAAAGGATATACAACGAGAAACAACGTTTGACAACCTTTAAACAGTTTTAATAACTATCTCAAAAATTGTCGCTCTGATGCAAACAACTGATGAGTTATCTACTTAAATTTGTTGAACAAAACGACTTACGTATTTTAAACATGCTAACCTTTAGCCCGGTAAGCAAATTAAAAAAAAACGCAATCTGTAGGCTACAGGAGAACGGAGACGTCGAGTAACCAAAACAAATGCGTTAAACAAATTCGTACACGTTATTTATCAATTTAACTCTAGAATTAAAGGATATACAACGAGAAACAACGTTTGACAACCTTTAAACAGTTTTAATAACTATCTCAAAAATTGTCGCTCTGATGCAAACAACTGATGAGTTATCTACTTAAATTTGTTGAACAAAACGACTTACGTATTTTAAGCATGCTAACCTTTAGCCCGGTAAGCAAATTAAAAAAAAACGCAATATGTAGGCTACACGAGAACGGAGACATCGAGTAACCAAAACAAATGCGTTAAACAAATTCGTACACGTTATTTATCAATTTAACTCTAGAATTAAAGGATATACAACGAGAAACAACGTTTGACAACCTTTAAACAGTTTTAATAACTATCTCAAAAATTGTCGCTCTGATGCAAACAACTGATGAGTTATCTACTTAAATTTGTTGAACAAAACGACTTACGTATTTTAAACATGCTAACCTTTAGCCCGGTAAGCAAATTTAAAAAAAAACGCAATATGTAGGCTACACGAGAACGGAGACGTCGAGTAACCAAAACAAATGCGTTAAACAAATTCGTACACGTTATTTATTAATTTAACTCTAGAATTAAAGGATATACAACGAGAAACAACGTTTGACAACCTTTAAACAGTTTTAATAACTATCTCAAAAATTATCGCTCTGATGCAAACAACTGAAGAGCTATCTACTTAAATTTGTTGAACAAAACGACTTACGTATTTTAAACATGCTAACCTTTAGCCCGGTAAGCAAATTTAAAAAAAAACGCAATATGTAGGCTACACGAGAACGGAGACGTCGAGTAACCAAAACAAATGCGTTAAACAAATTCGTACACGTTATTTATCAATTTAATTCTAGAATTAAAGGATATACAACGAGAAACAACGTTTGACAACCTTTAAACAGTTTTAATAACTATCTCAAAAATTATCGCTCTGATGCAAACAACTGATGAGTTATCTACTTAAATTTGATGAACAAAACGACTTACGTATTTTAAACATGCTAACCTTTAGCCCGGTAAGCAAATTAAAAAAAAACGCAATATGTAGGCTACACGAGAACGGAGACGTCGAGTAACCAAAACAAATGCGTTAAACAAATTCGTACACGTTATTTATCAATTTAACTCTAGAATTAAAGGATATACAACGAGAAACAACGTTTGACAACCTTTAAACAGTTTTAATAACTATCTCAAAAATTATCGCTCTGATGCAAACAACTGATGAGTTATCTACTTAAATATGATGAACAAAACGACTTACGTATTTTAAACATGCTAACCTTTAGCCCGGTAAGCAAATAAAAAAAAACGCAATATGTAGGCTACACGAGAACGGAGACGTCGAGTAACCAAAACAAATGCGTTAAACAAATTCGTACACGTTATTTATCAATTTAACTCTAGAATTAAAGGATATATAACGAGAAACAACGTTTGACAACCTTTAAACAGTTTTAATAACTATCTCAAAAATTGTCGCTCTGTTGCAAACAACTGATGAGTTATCTACATAAATTTGATGAACAAAACGACTTACGTATTTTAAACATGCTAACCTTTAGCCCGGTAAGCAAATTAAAAAAAAAACGCAATATGTAGGCTACACGAGAACGGAGACGTCGAGTAACCAAAACAAATGCGTTAAACAAATTCGTACACGTTATTTATAAATTTAACTCTAGAATTAAAGGATATACAACGAGAAACAACGTTTGACAACCTTTAAACAGTTTTAATAACTATCTCAAAAATTATCGCTCTGATGCAAACAACTGATGAGTTATCTACTTAAATATGATGAACAAAACGACTTACGTATTTTAAACATGCTAACCTTTAGCCCGGTAAGCAAATTAAAAAAAAACGCAATATGTAGGCTACACGAGAACGGAGACATCGAGTAACCAAAACAAATGCGTTAAACAAATTCGTACACGTTATTTATCAATTTAACTCTAGAATTAAAGGATATACAACGAGAAACAACGTTTGACAACCTTTAAACAGTTTTAATAACTATCTCAAAAATTGTCGCTCTGATGCAAACAACTGATGAGTTATCTACTTAAATTTGTTGAACAAAACGACTTACGTATTTTAAGCATGCTAACCTTTAGCCCGGTAAGCAAATTAAAAAAAAACGCAATATGTAGGCTACACGAGAACGGAGACGTCGAGTAACCAAAACAAATGCGTTAAACAAATTCGTACACGTTATTTATCAATTTAACTCTAGAATTAAAGGATATACAACGAGAAACAACGTTTGACAACCTTTAAACAGTTTTAATAACTATCTCAAAAATTATCGCTCTGATGCAAACAACTGATGAGTTATCTACTTAAATATGATGAACAAAACGACTTACGTATTTTAAACATGCTAACCTTTAGCCCGGTAAGCAAATTAAAAAAAAAAACGCAATATGTAGGCTACACGAGAACGGAGACGTCGAGTAACCAAAACAAATGCGTTAAACAAATTCGTACACGTTATTTATCAATTTAACTCTGGAATTAAAGGATATACAACGAGAAACAACGTTTGACAACCTTTAAACAGTTTTAATAACTATCTCAAAAATTATCGCTCTGATGCAAACAACTGATGAGTTATCTACTCAAATTTGTTGAACAAAACGACTTACGTATTTTAAACATGCTAACCTTTAGCCCGGTAAGCAAATTAAAAAAAAAAACGCAATATGTAGGCTACACGAGAACGGAGACGGCGAGTAACCAAAACAAATGCGTTAAACAAATTCCTACACGTTATTTATCAATTTAACTCTAGAATTAAAGGATATACAACGAGAAACAACGTTTGACAACCTTTAAACAGTTTTAGTAACTATCTCAAAAATTATCGCTCTGATGCAAACAACTGATGAGTTATCTACTTAAATAAGATGAACAAAACGACTTACGTATTTTAAACATGCTAACCTTTAGCCCGGTAAGCAAATTAAAAAAAAAAACGCAATATGTAGGCTACACGAGAACGGAGACATCGAGTAACCAAAACAAATGCGTTAAACAAATTCGTACACGTTATTTATCAATTTAACTCTAGAATTAAAGGATATACAACGAGAAACAACGTTTGACAACCTTTAAATAGTTTTAATTACTATCTCAAAAATTGTCGCTCTGATGCAAACAACTGATGAGTTATCTACTTAAATTTGTTGAACAAAACGACTTACGTATTTTAAGCATGCTAACCTTTGGCCCGGTAAGCAAATTATAAAAAACGCAATATGTAGGCTACACGAGAACGGAGACATCGAGTAACCAAAACAAATGCGTTAAACAAATTCGTACACGTTATTTATCAATTTAACTCTAG
The DNA here is from genome assembly GCF_040869045.1 of Eurosta solidaginis. NCBI lineage: Eukaryota > Metazoa > Arthropoda > Insecta > Diptera > Tephritidae > Eurosta > Eurosta solidaginis. Next base: position 195,190 of record NW_027136984.1, read on the forward strand.
AATTAAAGGATATACAACGAGAAACAACGTTTGACAACCTTTAAACAGTTTTAATAACTATCTCAAAAATTGTCGCTCTGATGCAAACAACTGATGAGTTATCTACTTAAATTTGTTGAACAAAACGACTTACGTATTTTAAACATGCTAACCTTTAGCCCGGTAAGCAAATTAAAAAAAAACGCAATCTGTAGGCTACACGAGAACGGAGACGTCGAGTAACCAAAACAAATGCGTTAAACAAATTCGTACACGTTATTTATCAATTTAACTCTAGAATTAAAGGATATACAACGAGAAACAACGTTTGACAACCTTTAAACAGTTTTAATAACTATCTCAAAAATTGTCGCTCTGATGCAAACAACTGATGAGTTATCTACTTAAATTTGTTGAACAAAACGACTTACGTATTTTAAGCATGCTAACCTTTAGCCCGGTAAGCAAATTAAAAAAAAACGCAATATGTAGGCTACACGAGAACGGAGACATCGAGTAACCAAAACAAATGCGTTAAACAAATTCGTACACGTTATTTATCAATTTAACTCTAGAATTAAAGGATATACAACGAGAAACAACGTTTGACAACCTTTAAACAGTTTTAATAACTATCTCAAAAATTGTCGCTCTGATGCAAACAACTGATGAGTTATCTACTTAAATTTGTTGAACAAAACGACTTACGTATTTTAAACATGCTAACCTTTAGCCCGGTAAGCAAATTTAAAAAAAAAACGCAATATGTAGGCTACACGAGAACGGAGACGTCGAGTAACCAAAACAAATGCGTTAAACAAATTCGTACACGTTATTTATTAATTTAACTCTAGAATTAAAGGATATACAACGAGAAACAACGTTTGACAACCTTTAAACAGTTTTAATAACTATCTCAAAAATTATCGCTCTGATGCAAACAACTGAAGAGCTATCTACTTAAATTTGTTGAACAAAACGACTTACGTATTTTAAACATGCTAACCTTTAGCCCGGTAAGCAAATTTAAAAAAAAACGCAATATGTAGGCTACACGAGAACGGAGACGTCGAGTAACCAAAACAAATGCGTTAAACAAATTCGTACACGTTATTTATCAATTTAATTCTAGAATTAAAGGATATACAACGAGAAACAACGTTTGACAACCTTTAAACAGTTTTAATAACTATCTCAAAAATTATCGCTCTGATGCAAACAACTGATGAGTTATCTACTTAAATTTGATGAACAAAACGACTTACGTATTTTAAACATGCTAACCTTTAGCCCGGTAAGCAAATTAAAAAAAAAACGCAATATGTAGGCTACACGAGAACGGAGACGTCGAGTAACCAAAACAAATGCGTTAAACAAATTCGTACACGTTATTTATCAATTTAACTCTAGAATTAAAGGATATACAACGAGAAACAACGTTTGACAACCTTTAAACAGTTTTAATAACTATCTCAAAAATTATCGCTCTGATGCAAACAACTGATGAGTTATCTACTTAAATATGATGAACAAAACGACTTACGTATTTTAAACATGCTAACCTTTAGCCCGGTAAGCAAATAAAAAAAAAACGCAATATGTAGGCTACACGAGAACGGAGACGTCGAGTAACCAAAACAAATGCGTTAAACAAATTCGTACACGTTATTTATCAATTTAACTCTAGAATTAAAGGATATATAACGAGAAACAACGTTTGACAACCTTTAAACAGTTTTAATAACTATCTCAAAAATTGTCGCTCTGTTGCAAACAACTGATGAGTTATCTACATAAATTTGATGAACAAAACGACTTACGTATTTTAAACATGCTAACCTTTAGCCCGGTAAGCAAATTAAAAAAAAAACGCAATATGTAGGCTACACGAGAACGGAGACGTCGAGTAACCAAAACAAATGCGTTAAACAAATTCGTACACGTTATTTATCAATTTAACTCTAGAATTAAAGGATATACAACGAGAAACAACGTTTGACAACCTTTAAACAGTTTTAATAACTATCTCAAAAATTATCGCTCTGATGCAAACAACTGATGAGTTATCTACTTAAATATGATGAACAAAACGACTTACGTATTTTAAACATGCTAACCTTTAGCCCGGTAAGCAAATTAAAAAAAAACGCAATATGTAGGCTACACGAGAACGGAGACATCGAGTAACCAAAACAAATGCGTTAAACAAATTCGTACACGTTATTTATCAATTTAACTCTAGAATTAAAGGATATACAACGAGAAACAACGTTTGACAACCTTTAAACAGTTTTAATAACTATCTCAAAAATTGTCGCTCTGATGCAAACAACTGATGAGTTATCTACTTAAATTTGTTGAACAAAACGACTTACGTATTTTAAGCATGCTAACCTTTAGCCCGGTAAGCAAATTAAAAAAAAACGCAATATGTAGGCTACACGAGAACGGAGACGTCGAGTAACCAAAACAAATGCGTTAAACAAATTCGTACACGTTATTTATCAATTTAACTCTAGAATTAAAGGATATACAACGAGAAACAACGTTTGACAACCTTTAAACAGTTTTAATAACTATCTCAAAAATTATCGCTCTGATGCAAACAACTGATGAGTTATCTACTTAAATTTGATGAACAAAACGACTTACGTATTTTAAACATGCTAACCTTTAGCCCGGTAAGCAAATTAAAAAAAAACGCAATCTGTAGGCTACACGAGAACGGAGACGTCGAGTAACCAAAACAAATGCGTTAAACAAATTTGTACACGTTATTTATCAATTTAACTCTAGAATTAAAGGATATACAACGAGAAACAACGTTTGACAACCTTTAAACAGTTTTAATAACTATCTCAAAAATTATCGCTCTGATGCAAACAACTGATGAGTTATCTACTTAAATATGATGAACAAAACGACTTACGTATTTTAAACATGCTAACCTTTAGCCCGGTAAGCAAATTAAAAAAAAAAACGCAATATGTAGGCTACACGAGAACGGAGACGTCGAGTAACCAAAACAAATGCGTTAAACAAATTCGTACACGTTATTTATCAATTTAACTCTAGAATTAAAGGATATACAACGAGAAACAACGTTTGACAACCTTTAAACAGTTTTAGTAACTATCTCAAAAATTATCGCTCTGATGCAAACAACTGATGAGTTATCTACTTAAATATGATGAACAAAACGACTTACGTATTTTAAACATGCTAACCTTTAGCCCGGTAAGCAAATTAAAAGAAAAAAAACGCAATATGTAGGCTACACGAGAACGGAGACGTCGAGTAACCAAAACAAATGCGTTAAACAAATTCGTACACGTTATTTATCAATTTAACTCTAGAATTAAAGGATATACAACGAGAAACAACGTTTGACAACCTTTAAACAGTTTTAATAACTATCTCAAAAATTATCGCTCTGATGCAAACAACTGATGAGTTATCTACTTAAATTTGTTGAACAAAACGACTTACGTATTTTAAGCATGCTAACCTTTAGCCCGGTAAGCAAATTAAAAAAAAACGCAATATGTAGGCTACACGAGAACGGAGACGTCGAGTAACCAAAACAAATGCGTTAAACAAATTCGTACACGTTATTTATTAATTTAACTCTAGAATTAAAGGATATACAACGAGAAACAACGTTTGACAACCTTTAAACAGTTTTAGTAACTATCTCAAAAATTATCGCTCTGATGCAAACAACTGATGAGTTATCTACTTAAATTTGTTGAACAAAACGACTTACGTATTTTAAACATGCTAACCTTTAGCCCGGTAAGCAAATTAAAAAAAAACGCAATATGTAGGCTACACGAGAACGGAGACGTCGAGTAACCAAAACAAATGCGTTAAACAAATTCGTACACGTTATTTATCAATTTAACTCTAGAATTAAAGGATATACAACGAGAAACAACGTTTGACAACCTTTAAACAGTTTTAATAACTATCTCAAAAATTATCGCTCTGATGCAAACAACTGATGAGTTATCTACTTAAATTTGTTGAACAAAACGACTTACGTATTTTAAACATGCTAACCTTTAGCCCGGTAAGCAAATTAAAAAAAAACGCAATATGTAGGCTACACGAGAACGGAGACGGCGAGTAACCAAAACAAATGCGTTAAACAAATTCCTACACGTTATTTATCAATTTAACTCTAGACTTAAAGGATATACAACGAGAAACAACGTTTGACAACCTTTAAACAGTTTTAGTAACTATCTCAAAAATTATCGCTCTGATGCAAACAACTGATGAGTTATCTACTTAAATATGATGAACAAAACGACTTACGTATTTTAAACATGCTAACCTTTAGCCCGGTAAGCAAATTAAAAAAAAAAACGCAATATGTAGGCTACACGAGAACGGAGACATCGAGTAACCAAAACAAATGCGTTAAACAAATTCGTACACGTTATTTATCAGTTTAACTCTAGAATTAAAGGATATACAACGAGAAACAACGTTTGACAACCTTTAAACAGTTTTAATAACTATCTCAAAAATTGTCGCTCTGATGCAAACAACTGATGAGTTATCTACTTAAATTTGTTGAACAAAACGACTTACGTATTTTAAGCATGCTAACCTTTAGCCCGGTAAGCAAATTAAAAAAAAACGCAATATGTAGGCTACACGAGAACGGAGACATCGAGTAACCAAAACAAATGCGTTAAACAAATTCGTACACGTTATTTATCAATTTAACTCTAGAATTAAAGGATATACAACGAGAAACAACGTTTGACAACCTTTAAACAGTTTTAATAACTATCTCAAAAATTGTCGCTCTGATGCAAACAACTGATGAGTTATCTACTTAAATTTGTTGAACAAAACGACTTACGTATTTTAAACATGCTAACCTTTAGCCCGGTAAGCAAATTAAAAAAAAACGCAATCTGTAGGCTACACGAGAACGGAGACGTCGAGTAACCAAAACAAATGCGTTAAACAAATTCTTACACGTTATTTATCAATTTAACTCTAGAATTAAAGGATATACAACGAGAAACAACGTTTGACAACCTTTAAACAGTTTTAATAACTATCTCAAAAATTGTCGCTCTGATGCAAACAACTGATGAGTTATCTACTTAAATTTGTTGAACAAAACGACTTACGTATTTTAAGCATGCTAACCTTTAGCCCGGTAAGCAAATTAAAAAAAAACGCAATATGTAGGCTACACGAGAACGGAGACGTCGAGTAACCAAAACAAATGCGTTAAACAAATTCGTACACGTTATTTATCAATTTAACTCTAGAATTAAAGAATATACAACGAGAAACAACGTTTGACAACCTTTAAACAGTTTTAATAACTATCTCAAAAATTGTCGCTCTGATGCAAACAACTGATGAGTTATCTACTTAAATTTGTTGAACAAAACGACTTACGTATTTTAAGCATGCTAACCTTTAGCCCGGTAAGCAAATTAAAAAAAAACGCAATATGTAGGCTACACGAGAACGGAGACGTCGAGTAACCAAAACAAATGCGTTAAACAAATTCGTACACGTTATTTATTAATTTAACTCTAGAATTAAAGGATATACAACGAGAAACAACGTTTGACAACCTTTAAACAGTTTTAATAACTATCTCAAAAATTATCGCTCTGATGCAAACAACTGAAGAGCTATCTACTTAAATTTGTTGAACAAAACGACTTACGTATTTTAAACATGCTAACCTTTAGCCCGGTAAGCAAATTAAAAAAAAAACGCAATATGTAGGCTACACGAGAACGGAGACGTCGAGTAACCAAAACAAATGCGTTAAACAAATTCGTACACGTTATTTATCAATTTAACTCTAGAATTAAAGGATATACAACGAGAAACAACGTTTGACAACCTTTAAACAGTTTTAATAACTATCTCAAAAATTATCGCTCTGATGCAAACAACTGATGAGTTATCTACTTAAATTTGATGAACAAAACGACTTACGTATTTTAAACATGCTAACCTTTAGCCCGGTAAGCAAATTAAAAAAAAAACGCAATATGTAGGCTACACGAGAACGGAGACGTCGAGTAACCAAAACAAATGCGTTAAACAAATTCGTACACGTTATTTATCAATTTAACTCTAGAATTAAAGGATATACAACGAGAAACAACGTTTGACAACCTTTAAACAGTTTTAATAACTATCTCAAAAATTATCGCTCTGATGCAAACAACTGATGAGTTATCTACTTAAATATGATGAACAAAACGACTTACGTATTTTAAACATGCTAACCTTTAGCCCGGTAAGCAAATTAAAAAAAAACGCAATATGTAGGCTACACGAGAACGGAGACGTCGAGTAACCAAAACAAATGCGTTAAACAAATTCGTACACGTTATTTATCAATTTAACTCTAGAATTAAAGGATATACAACGAGAAACAACGTTTGACAACCTTTAAACAGTTTTAGTAACTATCTCAAAAATTATCGCTCTGATGCAAACAACTGATGAGTTATCTACTTAAATTTGTTGAACAAAACGACTTACGTATTTTAAACATGCTAACCTTTAGCCCGGTAAGCAAATTAAAAAAAAAAAAACGCAATATGTAGGCTACACGAGAACGGAGACGTCGAGTAACCAAAACAAATGCGTTAAACAAATTCGTACACGTTATTTATCAATTTAACTCTAGAATTAAAGGATATACAACGAGAAACAACGTTTGACAACCTTTAAACAGTTTTAATAACTATCTCAAAAATTATCGCTCTGATGCAAACAACTGATGAGTTATCTACTTAAATTTGTTGAACAAAACGACTTACGTATTTTAAGCATGCTAACCTTTAGCCCGGTAAGCAAATTAAAAAAAAACGCAATATGTAGGCTACACGAGAACGGAGACGTCGAGTAACCAAAACAAATGCGTTAAACAAATTCGTACACGTTATTTATTAATTTAACTCTAGAATTAAAGGATATACAACGAGAAACAACGTTTGACAACCTTTAAACAGTTTTAGTAACTATCTCAAAAATTATCGCTCTGATGCAAACAACTGATGAGTTATCTACTTAAATTTGTTGAACAAAACGACTTACGTATTTTAAACATGCTAACCTTTAGCCCGGTAAGCAAATTAAAAAAAAACGCAATATGTAGGCTACACGAGAACGGAGACGTCGAGTAACCAAAACAAATGCGTTAAACAAATTCGTACACGTTATTTATCAATTTAACTCTAGAATTAAAGGATATACAACGAGAAACAACGTTTGACAACCTTTAAACAGTTTTAATAACTATCTCAAAAATTATCGCTCTGATGCAAACAACTGATGAGTTATCTACTTAAATTTGTTGAACAAAACGACTTACGTATTTTAAACATGCTAACCTTTAGCCCGGTAAGCAAATTAAAAAAAAACGCAATATGTAGGCTACACGAGAACGGAGACGGCGAGTAACCAAAACAAATGCGTTAAACAAATTCCTACACGTTATTTATCAATTTAACTCTAGACTTAAAGGATATACAACGAGAAACAACGTTTGACAACCTTTAAACAGTTTTAGTAACTATCTCAAAAATTATCGCTCTGATGCAAACAACTGATGAGTTATCTACTTAAATATGATGAACAAAACGACTTACGTATTTTAAACATGCTAACCTTTAGCCCGGTAAGCAAATTAAAAAAAAAAACGCAATATGTAGGCTACACGAGAACGGAGACATCGAGTAACCAAAACAAATGCGTTAAACAAATTCGTACACGTTATTTATCAGTTTAACTCTAGAATTAAAGGATATACAACGAGAAACAACGTTTGACAACCTTTAAACAGTTTTAATAACTATCTCAAAAATTGTCGCTCTGATGCAAACAACTGATGAGTTATCTACTTAAATTTGTTGAACAAAACGACTTACGTATTTTAAGCGTGCTAACCTTTAGCCCGGTAAGCAAATTAAAAAAAAACGCAATATGTAGGCTACACGAGAACGGAGACATCGAGTAACCAAAACAAATGCGTTAAACAAATTCGTACACGTTATTTATCAATTTAACTCTAGAATTAAAGGATATACAACGAGAAACAACGTTTGACAACCTTTAAACAGTTTTAATAACTATCTCAAAAATTGTCGCTCTGATGCAAACAACTGATGAGTTATCTACTTAAATTTGTTGAACAAAACGACTTACGTATTTTAAACATGCTAACCTTTAGCCCGGTAAGCAAATTAAAAAAAAACGCAATCTGTAGGCTACACGAGAACGGAGACGTCGAGTAACCAAAACAAATGCGTTAAACAAATTCTTACACGTTATTTATCAATTTAACTCTAGAATTAAAGGATATACAACGAGAAACAACGTTTGACAACCTTTAAACAGTTTTAATAACTATCTCAAAAATTGTCGCTCTGATGCAAACAACTGATGAGTTATCTACTTAAATTTGTTGAACAAAACGACTTACGTATTTTAAGCATGCTAACCTTTAGCCCGGTAAGCAAATTAAAAAAAAACGCAATATGTAGGCTACACGAGAACGGAGACGTCGAGTAACCAAAACAAATGCGTTAAACAAATTCGTACACGTTATTTATCAATTTAACTCTAGAATTAAAGGATATACAACGAGAAACAACGTTTGACAACCTTTAAACAGTTTTAATAACTATCTCAAAAATTGTCGCTCTGATGCAAACAACTGATGAGTTATCTACTTAAATTTGTTGAACAAAACGACTTACGTATTTTAAGCATGCTAACCTTTAGCCCGGTAAGCAAATTAAAAAAAAACGCAATATGTAGGCTACACGAGAACGGAGACGTCGAGTAACCAAAACAAATGCGTTAAACAAATTCGTACACGTTATTTATTAATTTAACTCTAGAATTAAAGGATATACAACGAGAAACAACGTTTGACAACCTTTAAACAGTTTTAATAACTATCTCAAAAATTATCGCTCTGATGCAAACAACTGAAGAGCTATCTACTTAAATTTGTTGAACAAAACGACTTACGTATTTTAAACATGCTAACCTTTAGCCCGGTAAGCAAATTAAAAAAAAAACGCAATATGTAGGCTACACGAGAACGGAGACGTCGAGTAACCAAAACAAATGCGTTAAACAAATTCGTACACGTTATTTATCAATTTAACTCTAGAATTAAAGGATATACAACGAGAAACAACGTTTGACAACCTTTAAACAGTTTTAATAACTATCTCAAAAATTATCGCTCTGATGCAAACAACTGATGAGTTATCTACTTAAATTTGATGAACAAAACGACTTACGTATTTTAAACATGCTAACCTTTAGCCCGGTAAGCAAATTAAAAAAAAAACGCAATATGTAGGCTACACGAGAACGGAGACGTCGAGTAACCAAAACAAATGCGTTAAACAAATTCGTACACGTTATTTATCAATTTAACTCTAGAATTAAAGGATATACAACGAGAAACAACGTTTGACAACCTTTAAACAGTTTTAATAACTATCTCAAAAATTATCGCTCTGATGCAAACAACTGATGAGTTATCTACTTAAATATGATGAACAAAACGACTTACGTATTTTAAACATGCTAACCTTTAGCCCGGTAAGCAAATTAAAAAAAAACGCAATATGTAGGCTACACGAGAACGGAGACGTCGAGTAACCAAAACAAATGCGTTAAACAAATTCGTACACGTTATTTATCAATTTAACTCTAGAATTAAAGGATATATAACGAGAAACAACGTTTGACAACCTTTAAACAGTTTTAATAACTATCTCAAAAATTGTCGCTCTGTTGCAAACAACTGATGAGTTATCTACATAAATTTGATGAACAAAACGACTTACGTATTTTAAACATGCTAACCTTTAGCCCGGTAAGCAAATTAAAAAAAAACGCAATATGTAGACTACACGAGAACGGAGACATCGAGTAACCAAAACAAATGCGTTAAACAAATTCGTACACGTTATTTATCAATTTAACTCTAGAATTAAAGGATATACAACGAGAAACAACGTTTGACAACCTTTAAACAGTTTTAATAACTATCTCAAAAATTGTCGCTCTGATGCAAACAACTGATGAGTTATCTACTTAAATTTGTTGAACAAAACGACTTACGTATTTTAAGCATGCTAACCTTTAGCCCGGTAAGCAAATTAAAAAAAAAACGCAATATGTAGGCTACACGAGAACGGAGACGTCGAGTAACCAAAACAAATGCGTTAAACAAATTCGTACACGTTATTTATCAATTTAACTCTAGAATTAAAGGATATACAACGAGAAACAACGTTTGACAACCTTTAAACAGTTTTAATAACTATCTCAAAAATTATCGCTCGGATGCAAACAACTGATGAGTTATCTACTTAAATTTGATGAACAAAACGACTTACGTATTTTAAACATGCTAACCTTTAGCCCGGTAAGCAAATTAAAAAAAAACGCAATCTGTAGGCTACACGAGAACGGAGACGTCGAGTAACCAAAACAAATGCGTTAAACAAATTCGTACACGTTATTTATCAATTTAACTCTAGAATTAAAGGATATACAACGAGAAACAACGTTTGACAACCTTTAAACAGTTTTAATAACTATCTCAAAAATTATCCCAAAACAAATGCGTTAAACAAATTCGTACACGTTATTTATCAATTTAACTCTAGAATTAAAGGATATACAACGAGAAACAACGTTTGACAACCTTTAAACAGTTTTAATAACTATCTCAAAAATTATCGCTCTGATGCAAACAACTGATGAGTTATCTACTTAAATATGATGAACAAAACGACTTACGTATTTTAAACATGCTAACCTTTAGCCCGGTAAGCAAATTAAAAAAAAACGCAATATGTAGGCTACACGAGAACGGAGACGTCGAGTAACCAAAACAAATGCGTTAAACAAATTCGTACACGTTATTTATCAATTTAACTCTAGAATTAAAGGATATACAACGAGAAACAACGTTTGACAACCTTTAAACAGTTTTAATAACTATCTCAAAAATTGTCGCTCTGATGCAAACAACTGATGAGTTATCTACTTAAATTTGTTGAACAAAACGACTTACGTATTTTAAGCATGCTAACCTTTAGCCCGGTAAGCAAATTAAAAAAAAACGCAATATGTAGGCTACACGAGAACGGAGACGTCGAGTAACCAAAACAAATGCGTTAAACAAATTCGTACACGTTATTTATCAATTTAACTCTAGAATTAAAGGATATACAACGAGAAACAACGTTTGACAACCTTTAAACAGTTTTAATAACTATCTCAAAAATTATCGCTCTGATGCAAACAACTGATGAGTTATCTACTTAAATTTGATGAACAAAACGACTTACGTATTTTAAACATGCTAACCTTTAGCCCGGTAAGCAAATTAAAAAAAAACGCAATCTGTAGGCTACACGAGAACGGAGACGTCGAGTAACCAAAACAAATGCGTTAAACAAATTCGTACACGTTATTTATCAATTTAACTCTAGAATTAAAGGATATACAACGAGAAACAACGTTTGACAACCTTTAAACAGTTTTAATAACTATCTAAAAAATTATCGCTCTGATGCAAACAACTGATGAGTTATCTACTTAAATATGATGAACAAAACGACTTACGTATTTTAAACATGCTAACCTTTGGCCCGGTAAGCAAATTAAAAAAAAAACGCAATATGTAGGCTACACGAGAACGGAGACGTCGAGTAACCAAAACAAATGCGTTAAACAAATTCGTACACGTTATTTATCAATTTAACTCTAGAATTAAAGGATATACAACGAGAAACAACGTTTGACAACCTTTAAACAGTTTTAGTAACTATCTCAAAAATTATCGCTCTGATGCAAACAACTGATGAGTTATCTACTTAAATATGATGAACAAAACGACTTACGTATTTTAAACATGCTAACCTTTAGCCCGGTAAGCAAATTAAAAAAAAAAACGCAATATGTAGGCTACACGAGAACGGAGACGTCGAGTAACCAAAACAAATGCGTTAAACAAATTCGTACACGTTATTTATCAATTTAACTCTAGAATTAAAGGATATACAACGAGAAACAACGTTTGACAACCTTTAAACAGTTTTAATAACTATCTCAAAAATTATCGCTCTGATGCAAACAACGGATGAGTTATCTACTTAAATTTGTTGAACAAAACGACTTACGTATTTTGAGCATGCTAACCTTTAGCCCGGTAAGCAAATTTAAAAAAAACGCAATATGTAGGCTACACGAGAACGGAGACGTCGAGTAACCAAAACAAATGCGTTAAACAAATTCGTACACGTTATTTATTAATTTAACTCTAGAATTAAAGGATATACAACGAGAAACAACGTTTGACAACCTTTAAACAGTTTTAGTAACTATCTCAAAAATTATCGCTCTGATGCAAACAACTGATGAGTTATCTACTTAAATTTGTTGAACAAAACGACTTACGTATTTTAAACATGCTAACCTTTAGCCCGGTAAGCAAATTAAAAAAAAACGCAATATGTAGGCTACACGAGAACGGAGACGTCGAGTAACCAAAACAAATGCGTTAAACAAATTCGTACACGTTATTTATCAATTTAACTCTAGAATTAAAGGATATACAACGAGAAACAACGTTTGACAACCTTTAAACAGTTTTAATAACTATCTCAAAAATTATCGCTCTGATGCAAACAACTGATGAGTTATCTACTTAAATTTGTTGAACAAAACGACTTACGTATTTTAAACATGCTAACCTTTAGCCCGGTAAGCAAATTAAAAAAAAACGCAATATGTAGGCTACACGAGAACGGAGACGGCGAGTAACCAAAACAAATGCGTTAAACAAATTCCTACACGTTATTTATCAATTTAACTCTAGAATTAAAGGATATACAACGAGAAACAACGTTTGACAACCTTTAAACAGTTTTAGTAACTATCTCAAAAATTATCGCTCTGATGCAAACAACTGATGAGTTATCTACTTAAATATGATGAACAAAACGACTTACGTATTTTAAACATGCTAACCTTTAGCCCGGTAAGCAAATTAAAAAAAAAAAACGCAATATGTAGGCTACACGAGAACGGAGACATCGAGTAACCAAAACAAATGCGTTAAACAAATTCGTACACGTTATTTATCAATTTAACTCTAGAATTAAAGGATATACAACGAGAAACAACGTTTGACAACCTTTAAACAGTTTTAATAACTATCTCAAAAATTGTCGCTCTGATGCAAACAACTGATGAGTTATCTACTTAAATTTGTTGAACAAAACGACTTACGTATTTTAAGCATGCTAACCTTTAGCCCGGTAAGCAAATTAAAAAAAAACGCAATATGTAGGCTACACGAGAACGGAGACATCGAGTAACCAAAACAAATGCGTTAAACAAATTCGTACACGTTATTTATCAATTTAACTCTAGAATTAAAGGATATACAACGAGAAACAACGTTTGACAACCTTTAAACAGTTTTAATAACTATCTCAAAAATTGTCGCTCTGATGCAAACAACTGATGAGTTATCTACTAAAATTTGTTGAACAAAACGACTTACGTATTTTAAACATGCTAACCTTTAGCCCGGTAAGCAAATTAAAAAAAAAACGCAATCTGTAGGCTACACGAGAACGGAGACGTCGAGTAACCAAAACAAATGCGTTAAACAAATTCGTACACGTTATTTATCAATTTAACTCTAGAATTAAAGGATATACAACGAGAAACAACGTTTGATAACCTTTAAACAGTTTTAATAACTATCTCAAAAATTGTCGCTCTGATGCAAACAACTGATGAGTTATCTACTTAAATTTGTTGAACAAAACGACTTACGTATTTTAAGCATGCTAACCTTTAGCCCGGTAAGCAAATTAAAAAAAAACGCAATATGTAGGCTACACGAGAACGGAGACGTCGAGTAACCAAAACAAATGCGTTAAACAAATTCGTACACGTTATTTATCAATTTAACTCTAGAATTAAAGGATATACAACGAGAAACAACGTTTGACAACCTTTAAACAGTTTTAATAACTATCTCAAAAATTGTCGCTCTGATGCAAACAACTGATGAGTTATCTACTTAAATTTGTTGAACAAAACGACTTACGTATTTTAAGCATGCTAACCTTTAGCCCGGTAAGCAAATTAAAAAAAAACGCAATATGTAGGCTACACGAGAACGGAGACGTCGAGTAACCAAAACAAATGCGTTAAACAAATTCAACAAATGCGTTAAACAAATTCGTACACGTTATTTATCAATTTAACTCTAGAATTAAAGGATATATAACGAGAAACAACGTTTGACAACCTTTAAACAGTTTTAATAACTATCTCAAAAATTGTCGCTCTGTTGCAAACAACTGATGAGTTATCTACATAAATTTGATGAACAAAACGACTTACGTATTTTTAAACATGCTAACCTTTAGAACGGTAAGCAAATTATAAAAAAACGCAATATGTAGACTACACGAGAACGGAGACATCGAGTAACCAAAACAAATGCGTTAAACAAATTCGTACACGTTATTTATCAATTTAACTCTAGAATTAAAGGATATACAACGAGAAACAACGTTTGACAACCTTTAAACAGTTTTAATAACTATCTCAAAAATTGTCGCTCTGATGCAAAACAACTGATGAGTTATCTACTTAAATTTGTTTGAACAAAACGACTTACGTATTTTAAGCATGCTAACCTTTAGCCCGGTAAGCAAATTAAAAAAAAACGCAATATGTAGGCTACACGAGAACGGAGACGTCGAGTAACCAAAACAAATGCGTTTAAACAAATTCGTACACGTTATTTATCAATTTAACTCTAGAATTAAAGGATATACAACGAGAAACAACGTTTGACAACCTTTAAACAGTTTTAATAACTATCTCAAAAATTATCGCTCTGATGCAAACAACTGATGAGTTATCTACTTAAATTTGATGAACAAAACGACTTACGTATTTTAAACATGCTAACCTTTAGCCCGGTAAGCAAATTAAAAAAAAAACGCAATCTGTAGGCTACACGAGAACGGAGACGTCGAGTAACCAAAACAAATGCGTTAAACAAATTCGTACACGTTATTTATCAATTTAACTCTAGAATTAAAGGATATACAACGAGAAACAACGTTTGACAACCTTTAAACAGTTTTAATAACTATCTCAAAAATTATCGTTCTGATGCAAACAACTGATGAGTTATCTACTTAAATATGATGAACAAAACGACTTACGTATTTTAAACATGCTAACCTTTAGCCCGGTAAGCAAATTAAAAAAAACGCAATATGTAGGCTACACGAGAACGGAGACGTCGAGTAACCAAAACAAATGCGTTAAACAAATTCGTACACGTTATTTATCAATTTAACTCTAGAATTAAAGGATATACAACGAGAAACAACGTTTGACAACCTTTAAACAGTTTTAGTAACTATCTCAAAAATTATCGCTCTGATGCAAACAACTGATGAGTTATCTACTTAAATATGATGAACAAAACGACTTATGTATTTTAAACATGCTAACCTTTAGCCCGGTAAGCAAATTAAAAAAAAAACGCAATATGTAGGCTACACGAGAACGGAGACGTCGAGTAACCAAAACAAATGCGTTAAACAAATTCGTACACGTTATTTATCAATTTAACTCTAGAATTAAAGGGTATACAACGAGAAACAACGTTTGACAGCCTTTAAACAGTTTTAATAACTATCTCAAAAATTATCGCTCTGATGCAAACAACTGATGAGTTATCTACTCAAATTTGTTGAACAAAACGACTTACGTATTTTAAACATGCTAACCTTTAGCCCGGTAAGCAAATTAAAAAAAAAACGCAATATGTAGGCTACACGAGAACGGAGACGGCGAGTAACCAAAACAAATGCGTTAAACAAATTCCTACACGTTATTTATCAATTTAACTCTAGAATTAAAGGATATACAACGAGAAACAACGTTTGACAACCTTTAAACAGTTTTAGTAACTATCTCAAAAATTATCGCTCTGATGCAAACAACTGATTAGTTATCTACTTAAATTTGATGAACAAAACGACTTACGTATTTTAAACATGCTAACCTTTAGCCCGGTAAGCAAATTAAAAAAAAAACGCAATATGTAGGCTACACGAGAACGGAGACGGCGAGTAACCAAAACAAATGCGTTAAACAAATTCCTACACGTTATTTATCAATTTAACTCTAGAATTAAAGGATATACAACGAGAAACAACGTTTGACAACCTTTAAACAGTTTTAATAACTATCTCAAAAATTATCGCTCTGATGCAAACAACTGTTGAGTTATCTACTTAAATTTGTTGAACAAAACGACTTACGTATTTTAAACATGCTAACCTTTAGCCCGGTAAGCAAATTAAAAAAAAAAACGCAATATGTAGGCTACACGAGAACGGAGACGTCGAGTAACTAAAACAAATGCGTTAAACAAATTCGTACACGTTATTTATCAATTTAACTCTAGAATTAAAGGATATACAACGAGAAACAACGTTTGACAACCTTTAAACAGTTTTAATAACTATCTCAAAAATTATCGCTCTGATGCAAACAACTGTTGAGTTATCTACTTAAATATTATGAACAAAACGACTTACGTATTTTAAACATGCTAACCTTTAGCCCGGTAAGCAAATTAAAAAAAAAACGCAATATGTAGGCTACACGAGAACGGAGACGTCGAGTAACCAAAACAAATGCGTTAAACAAATTCGTACACGTTATTTATCAATTTAACTCTAGAATTAAAGGATATACAACGAGAAACAACGTTTGACAAAATTTAAACAGTTTTAATAACTATCTCAAAAATTATCCCTCTGATGCAAACAACTGTTGAGTTATCTACTTAAATATGATGAACAAAACGACTTACGTATTTTAAACATGCTAACCTTTAGCCCGGTAAGCAAATTAAAAAAAAAAACGCAATATGTAGGCTACACGAGAACGGAGACGTCGAGTAACCAAAACAAATGCGTTAAACAAATTCGTACACGTTATTTATCAATTTAACTCTAGAATTAAAAGATATACAACGAGAAACAACGTTTGACAACCTTTAAACAGTTTTAATAACTATCTCAAAAATTATCGCTCTGATGCAAACAACTGATGAGTTATCTACTTAAATTTGATGAACAAAACGACTTACGTATTTTAAACATGCTAACCTTTAGCCCGGTAAGCAAATTAAAAAAAAAAACGCAATATGTAGGCTACACGAGAACGGAGACGTCGAGTAACCAAAACAAATGCCTTAAACAAATTCGTACACGTTATTTATCAATTTAACTCTAGAATTAAAGGATATACAACGAGAAACAACGTTTGACAACCTTTAAACAGTTTTAATAACTATCTCAGAAATTATCGCTCTGATGCAAACATCTGATGAGTTATCTACTTAAATATGATGAACAAAACAACTTACGTATTTTAAACATGCTAACCTTTAGCCCGGTAAGCAAATTAAAAAAAAAACGCAATATGTATGCTACACGAGAACGGAGACGTCGAGTAACCAAAACAAATGCCTTAAACAAATTCGTACACGTTATTTATCAATTTAACTCTAGAATTAAAAGATATACAACGAGAAACAACGTTTGACAACCTTTAAACAGTTTTAATAACTATCTCAAAAATTATCGCTCTGATGCAAACAACTGATGAGTTATCTACTTAAATTTGATGAACAAAACGACTTACGTATTTTAAACATGCTAACCTTTAGCCCGGTAAGCAAATTAAAAAAAAAAACGCAATATGTAGGCTACACGAGAACGGAGACGTCGAGTAACCAAAACAAATGCCTTAAACAAATTCGTACACGTTATTTATCAATTTAACTCTAGAATTAAAAGATATACAACGAGAAACAACGTTTGACAACCTTTAAACAGTTTTAATAACTATCTCAAAAATTATCGCTCTGATGCAAACAACTGATGAGTTATCTACTTAAATTTGATGAACAAAACGACTTACGTATTTTAAACATGCTAACCTTTAGCCCGGTAAGCAAATTAAAAAAAAAAACGCAATATGTAGGCTACACGAGAACGGAGACGTCGAGTAACCAAAACAAATGCCTTAAACAAATTCGTACACGTTATTTATCAATTTAACTCTAGAATTAAAAGATATACAACGAGAAACAACGTTTGACAACCTTTAAACAGTTTTAATAACTATCTCAAAAATTATCGCTCTGATGCAAACAACTGATGAGTTATCTACTTAAATTTGATGAACAAAACGACTTACGTATTTTAAACATGCTAACCTTTAGCCCGGTAAGCAAATTAAAAAAAAAAACGCAATATGTAGGCTACACGAGAACGGAGACGTCGAGTAACTAAAACAAATGCGTTAAACAAATTCGTACACGTTATTTATCAATTTAACTCTAGAATTAAAGGATATACAACGAGAAACAACGTTTGACAACCTTTAAACAGTTTTAATAACTATCTCAAAAATTATCGCTCTGATGCAAACAACTGTTGAGTTATCTCCTTAAATATGATGAACAAAACGACTTACGTATTTTAAACATGCTAACCTTTAGCCCGGTAAGCAAATTAAAAAAAAAACGCAATATGTAGGCTACACGAGAACGGAGACGTCGAGTAACCAAAACAAATGCGTTAAACAAATTCGTACACGTTATTTATCAATTTAACTCTAGAATTAAAGGATATACAACGAGAAACAACGTTTGACAAAATTTTAACAGTTTTAATAACTATCTCAAAAATTATCCCTCTGATGCAAACAACTGATGAGTTATCTACTTAAATATGATGAACAAAACGACTTACGTATTTTAAACATGCTAACCTTTAGCCCGGTAAGCAAATTAAAAAAAAACGCAATATGTAGGCTACACGAGAACGGAGACGTCGAGTAACCAAAACAAATGCGTTAAACAAATTCGTACACGTTATTTATCAATTTAACTCTAGAATTAAAGGATATACAACGAGAAACAACGTTTGACAACCTTTAAACAGTTTTAATAACTATCTCAAAAATTATCGCTCTGATGCAAACAACTGATGAGTTATCTACTTAAATTTGTTGAACAAAACGACTTACGTATTTTAAACATGCTAACCTTTAGCCCGGTAAGCAAATTAAAAAAAAAAACGCAATATGTAGGCTACACGAGAACGGAGACGTCGAGTAACCAAAACAAATGCGTTAAACAAATTCGTACACGTTATTTATCAATTTAACTCTAGAATTAAAGGATATACAACGAGAAACAACGTTTGACAACCTTTAAACAGTTTTAATAACTATCTCAAAAATTATCGCTCTGATGCAAACAACTGATGAGTTATCTACTTAAATTTGATGAACAAAACGACTTAAGTATTTTAAACATGCTAACCTTTAGCCCGATGAGTTATCTACTTAAATATGATGAACAAAACAACTTACGTATTTTAAACATGCTAACCTTTAGCCCGGTAAGCAAATTAAAAAAAAAAACGCAATATGTATGCTACACGAGAACGGAGACGTCGAGTAACCAAAACAAATGCGTTAAACAAATTCGTACACGTTATTTATCAATTTAACTCTAGAATTAAAGGATATACAACGAGAAACAACGTTTGACAACCTTTAAACAGTTTTAATAACTATCTCAAAAATTATCGCTCTGATGCAAACAACTGATGAGTTATCTACTTAAATTTGTTGAACAAAACGACTTACGTATTTTAAACATGCTAACCTTTAGCCCGGTAAGCAAATTAAAAAAAAAACGCAATATGTAGGCTACACGAGAACGGAGACGTCGAGTAACCAAAACAAATGCGTTAAACAAATTCGTACACGTTATTTATCAATTTAACTCTAGAATTAAAGGATATAAAACGAGAAATAACGTTTGACAACCTTTAAACAGTTTTAATAACTATCTCAAAAATTATCGCTCTGATGCAAACAACTGTGAAGTTATCTACTTAAATATGATGAACAAAACGACTTACGTATTTTAAACATGCTAACCTTTAGCCCGGTAAGCAAATTAAAAAAAAAACGCAATATGTAGGCTACACGAGAACGGAGACGTCGCGTAACCAAAACAAATGCGTTAAACAAATTCGTACACGTTATTTATCAATTTAACTCTAGAATTAAAGGATATACAACGAGAAACAACGTTTGACAAAATTTTAACAGTTTTAATAACTATCTCAAAAATTATCCCTCTGATGCAAACAACTGATGAGTTATCTACTTAAATATGATGAACAAAACGACTTACGTATTTTAAACATGCTAACCTTTAGCCCGGTAAGCAAATTTAAAAAAAACGCAATATGTAGGCTACACGAGAACGGAGACGTCGAGTAACCAAAACAAATGCGTTAAACAAATTCGTACACGTTATTTATCAATTTAACTCTAGAATTAAAGGATATACAACGAGAAACAACGTTTGACAACCTTTAAACAGTTTTAATAACTATCCCAAAAATTATCGCTCTGATGCAAACAACTGATGAGTTATCTACTTAAATTTGTTGAACAAAACGGCTTACGTATTTTAAACATGCTAACCTTTAGCCCGGTAAGCAAATTAAAAAAAAAAACGCAATATGTAGGCTACACGAGAACGGAGACGTCGAGTAACCAAAACAAATGCGTTAAACAAATTCCTACACGTTATTTATCAATTTAACTCTAGAATTAAAGGATATACAACGAGAAACAACGTTTGACAACCTTTAAACAGTTTTAATAACTATCTCAAAAATTATCGCTCTGATGCAAACAACTGATGAGTTATCTACTTAAATTTGATGAACAAAACGACTTACGTATTTTAAACATGCTAACCTTTAGCCCAGTAAGCAAATTAAAAAAAAACGCAATATGTAGGCTACACGAGAACGGAGACGTCGAGTAACCAAAACAAATGCGTTAAACAAATTCGTACACGTTATTTATCAATTTAACTCTAGAATTAAAGGATATACAACGAGAAACAACGTTTGACAACCTTTAAACAGTTTTAATAACTATCTCAAAAATTGTCGCTCTGATGCAAACAACTGATGAGTTATCTACTTAAATATGATGAACAAAACGACTTACGTATTTTAAACATGCTAACCTTTAGCCCGGTAAGCAAATTAAAAAAAAAACGCAATATGTAGGCTACACGAGAACGGAGACGTCGAGTAACCAAAACAAATGCGTTAAACAAATTCGTACACGTTATTTATCAATTTAACTCTAGAATTAAAGGATATACAACGAGAAACAACGTTTGACAACCTTTAAACAGTTTTAATAACTATCTCAAAAATTATCGCTCTGATGTAAACAACTGATGAGTTATCTACTTAAATTTGATGAACAAAACGACTTACGTATTTTAAGCATGCTAACCTTTAGCCCGGTAAGCAAATTAAAAAAAAAACGCAATATGTAAGCTACAGGAGAACGGAGACGTCGAGTAACCAAAACAAATGCGTTAAACAAATTCGTACACGTTATTTATCAATTTAACTCTAGAATTAAAGGATATACAACGAGAAACAACGTTTGACTACCTTTAAACAGTTTTAATAACTATCTCAAAAATTATCGCTCTGATGCAAACAACTGATGAGTTATCTACTTAAATTTGATGAACAAAACGACTTACGTATTTTAAACATGCTAACCTTTAGCCCGGTAAGCAAATTAAAAAAAAAACGCAATATGTAGGCTACACGAGAACGGAGACGTCGAGTAACCAAAACAAATGCGTTAAACAAATTCGTACACGTTATTTATCAATTTAACTCTAGAATTAAAGGATATACAACGAGAAACAACGTTTGACAACCTTTAAACAGTTTTAATAACTATCTCAAAAATTATCGCTCTGATGCAAACAACTGATGAGTTATCTACTTAAATATGATGAACAAAACGACTTACGTATTTTAAACATGCTAACCTTTAGCCCGGTAAGCAAATTAAAAAAAAACGCAATATGTAGGCTACACGAGAACGGAGACGTCGAGTAACCAAAACAAATGCGTTAAACAAATTCGTACACGTTATTTATCAATTTAACTCTAGAATTAAAGGATATACAACGAGAAACAACGTTTGACAACCTTTAAACAGTTTTAATAACTATCTCAAAAATTATCGCTCTGATGCAAACAACTGATGAGTTATCTACTTAAATATGATGAACAAAACGACTTACGTATTTTAAATATGCTAACCTTTAGCCCGGTAAGCAAGTTAAAAAAAAAACGCATTATGTAGGCTACACGAGAACGGAGACGTCGAGTAACCAAAACAAATGCGTTAAACAAATTCGTACACGTTATTTATCAATTTAACTCTAGAATTAAAGGATATACAACGAGAAACAACGTTTGACAACCTTTAAACAGTTTTAATAACTATCTCAAAAATTATCGCTCTGATGCAAACAACTGATGAGTTATCTACTTAAATTTGATGAACAAAACGACTTACGTATTTTAAACATGCTAACCTTTAGCCCGGTAAGCAAATTAAAAAAAAACGCAATATGTAGGCTACACGAGAACGGAGACGTCGAGTAACCAAAACAAATGCGTTAAACAAATTCGTACACGTTATTTATCAATTTAACTCTAGAATTAAAGGATATACAACGAGAAACAACGTTTGACAACCTTTAAACAGTTTTAATAACTATCTCAAAAATTATCGCTCTGATGCAAACAACTGATGAGTTATCTACTTAAAGATGATGAACAAAACGACTTACGTATTTTAAACATGCTAACCTTTAGCCCGGTAAGCAAATTAAAAAAAAAACGCAATATGTAGGCTACACGAGAACGGAGACGTCGAGTAACCAAAACAAATGCGTTAAACAAATTCGTACAATTTATTTATCAATTTAACTCTAGAATTAAAGGATATACAACGAGAAACAACGTTTGACAACCTTTAAACAGTTTTAATAACTATCTCAAAAATTATCGCTCTGATGCAAACAACTGATGAGTTATCTACTTAAATTTGATGAACAAAACGACTTACGTATTTTAAACATGCTAACCTTTAGCCCGGTAAGCAAATTAAAAAAAAAAAGCAATATGTAGGCTACACGAGAACGGAGACGTCGAGTAACCAAAACAAATGCCTTAAACAAATTCGTACACGTTATTTATCAATTTAACTCTAGAATTAAAGGATATACAACGAGAAACAACGTTTGACAACCTTTAAACAGTTTTAATAACTATCTCAAAAATTATCGCTCTGATGCAAACAACTGATGAGTTATCTACTTAAATATGATGAACAAAACGACTTACGTATTTTAAACATGCTAACCTTTAGCCCGGTAAGCAAATTAAAAAAAAAAACGCAATATGTAGGCTACACGAGAACGGAGACGTCGAGTAACCAAAACAAATGCGTTAAACAAATTCGTACACGTTATTTATCAATTTAACTCTAGAATTAAAGGATATACAACGAGAAACAACGTTTGACAACCTTTAAACAGTTTTAATAACTATCTCAAAAATTATCGCTCTGATGCAAACAACTGATGAGTTAAATACTTAAATATGATGAACAAAACGACTTACGTATTTTAAACATGCTAACCTTTAGCCCGGTAAGCAAATTAAAAAAAAAAACGCAATATGTAGGCTACACGAGAACGGAGACGTCGAGTAACCAAAACAAATGCGTTAAACAAATTCGTACACGTTATTTATCAATTTAACTCTAGAATTAAAGGATATACAACGAGAAACAACGTTTGACAACCTTTAAACAGTTTTAATAACTATCTCAAAAATTATCGCTCTGATGCAAACAACTGATGAGTTATCTACTTAAATTTGATGAACAAAACGACTTACGTATTTTAAGCATGCTAACCTTTAGCCCGGTAAGCAAATTAAAAAAAAAAACGCAATATGTAGGCTACACGAGAACGGAGACGTCGAGTAACCAAAACAAATGCGTTAAACAAATTCGTACACGTTATTTATCAATTTAACTCTAGAATTAAAGGATATACAACGAGAAACAACGTTTGACAACCTTTAAACAGTTTTAATAACTATCTCAAAAATTATCGCTCTGATGCAAACAACTGATGAGTTATCTACTTAAATATGATGAACAAAACGACTTACGTATTTTAAACATGCTAACCTTTAGCCCGGTAAGCAAATTAAAAAAAAAACGCAATATGTAGGCTACACGAGAACGGAGACGTCGAGTAACCAAAACAAATGCGTTAAACAAATTCGTACACGTTATTTATCAATTTAACTCTAGAATTAAAGGATATACAACGAGAAACAACGTTTGACAACCTTTAAACAGTTTTAATAACTATCTCAAAAATTATCGCTCTGATGCAAACAACTGATGAGTTATCTACTTAAATTTGATGAACAAAACGACTTACGTATTTTAAACATGCTAACCTTTAGCCCGGTAAGCAAATTAAAAAAAAAACGCAATATGTAGGCTACACGAGAACGGAGACGTCGAGTAACCAAAACAAATGCGTTAAACAAATTCGTACACGTTATTTATCAATTTAACTCTAGAATTAAAGGATATACAACGAGAAACAACGTTTGACAAAATTTAAACAGTTTTAATAACTATCTCAAAAATTATCCCTCTGATGCAAACAACTGATGAGTTATCTACTTAAATATGATGAACAAAACGACTTACGTATTTTAAACATGCTAACCTTTAGCCCGGTAAGCAAATTAAAAAAAAAAACGCAATATGTAGGCTACACGAGAACGGAGACGTCGAGTAACCAAAACAAATGCGTTAAACAAATTCGTACACGTTATTTATCAATTTAACTCTAGAATTAAAGGATATACAACGAGAAACAACGTTTGACAACCTTTAAACAGTTTTAATAACTATCTCAAAAATTATCGCTCTGATGCAAACAACTGATGAGTTATCTACTTAAATTTGATGAACAAAACGACTTACGTATTTTAAACATGCTAACCTTTAGCCCGGTAAGCAAATTAAAAAAAAACCGCAATATGTAGGCTACACGAGAACGGAGACGTCGAGTAACCAAAACAAATGCGTTAAACAAATTCGTACACGTTATTTATCAATTTAACTCTAGAATTAAAGGATATACAACGAGAAACAACGTTTGACAACCTTTAAACAGTTTTAATAACTATCTCAAAAATTATCGCTCTGATGCAAACAACTGATGAGTTATCTACTTAAATTTGTTTAACAAAACGACTTACGTATTTTAAACATGCTAACCTTTAGCCCGGTAAGCAAATTAAAAAAAAAACGCAATATGTAGGCTACACGAGAACGGAGACGTCGAGTAACTAAAACAAATGCGTTAAACAAATTCGTACACGTTATTTATCAATTTAACTCTAGAATTAAAGGATATACAACGAGAAACAACGTTTGACAACCTTTAAACAGTTTTAATAACTATCTCAAAAATTATCGCTCTGATGCAAACAACTGTTGAGTTATCTACTTAAATATGATGAACAAAACAACTTACGTATTTTAAACATGCTAACCTTTAGCCCGGTAAGCAAATTAAAAAAAAAAACGCAATATGTAGGCTACACGAGAACGGAGACGTCGAGTAACCAAAACAAATGCGTTAAACAAATTCGTACACGTTATTTATCAATTTAACTCTAGAATTAAAGGATATACAACGAGAAACAACGTTTGACAAAATTTAAACAGTTTTAATAACTATCTCAAAAATTATCCCTCTGATGCAAACAACTGATGAGTTATCTACTTAAATATGATGAACAAAACGACTTAAGTATTTTAAACATGCTAACCTTTAGCCCGGTAAGCAAATTAAAAAAAAAAAACGCAATATGTAGGCTACACGAGAACGGAGACGTCGAGTAACCAAAACAAATGCGTTAAACAAATTCGTACACGTTATTTATCAATTTAACTCTAGAATTAAAGGATATACAACGAGAAACAACGTTTGACAACCTTTAAACAGTTTTAATAACTATCTCAAAAATTATCGCTCTGATGCAAACAACTGATGAGTTATCTACTTAAATTTGATGAACAAAACGACTTACGTATTTTAAACATGCTAACCTTTAGCCCGGTAAGCAAATTAAAAAAAAAAACGCAATATGTAGGCTACACGAGAACGGAGACGTCGAGTAACCAAAACAAATGTGTTAAACAAATTCGTACACGTTATTTATCAATTTAACTCTAGAATTAAAGGATATACAACGAGAAACAACGTTTGACAACCTTTAAACAGTTTTAATAACTATCTCAGAAATTATCGCTCTGATGCAAACATCTGATGAGTTATCTACTTAAATATGATGAACAAAACGACTTACGTATTTTAAACATGCTAACCTTTAGCCCGGTAAGCAAATTAAAAAAAAACGCAATATGTATGCTACACGAGAACGGAGACGTCGAGTAACCAAAACAAATGCGTTAAACAAATTCGTACACGTTATTTATCAATTTAACTCTAGAATTAAAGGATATACAACGAGAAACAACGTTTGACAACCTTTAAACAGTTTTAATAACTATCTCAAAAATTATCGCTCTGATGCAAACAACTGATGAGTTATCTACTTAAATTTGTTGAACAAAACGACTTACGTATTTTAAACATGCTAACCTTTAAAAAAAAAACGCAATATGTAGGCTACACGAGAACGGAGACGTGGAGTAACTAAAACAAATGCGTTAAACAAATTTGTACACGTTATTTATCAATTTAACTCTAGAATTAAAGGATATACAACGAGAAACAACGTTTGACAACCTTTAAACAGTTTTAATAACTATCTCAAAAATTATCGCTCTGATGCAAACAACTGTTGAGTTATCTACTTAAATATGATGAACAAAACGACTTACGTATTTTAAACATGCTAACCTTTAGCCCGGTAAGCAAATTAAAAAAAAAACGCAATATGTAGGCTACACGAGAACGGAGACGTCGAGTAACCAAAACAAATGCGTTAAACAAATTCGTACACGTTATTTATCAATTTAACTCTAGAATTAAAGGATATACAACGAGAAACAACGTTTGACAAAATTTAAACAGTTTTAATAACTATCTCAAAAATTATCCCTCTGATGCAAACAACTGATGAGTTATCTACTTAAATATGATGAACAAAACGACTTACGTATTTTAAACATGCTAACCTTTAGCCCGGTAAGCAAATTAAAAAAAAAAAACGCAATATGTAGGCTACACGAGAACGGAGACGTCGAGTAACCAAAACAAATGCGTTAAACAAATTCGTACACGTTATTTATCAATTTAACTCTAGAATTAAAGGATATACAACGAGAAACAACGTTTGACAACCTTTAAACAGTTTTAATAACTATCTCAAAAATTATCGCTCTGATGCAAACAACTGATGAGTTATCTACTTAAATTTGTTGAACAAAACGACTTACGTATTTTAAACATGCTAACCTTTAGCCCGGTAAGCAAATTAAAAAAAAAAACGCAATATGTAGGCTACACGAGAACGGAGACGTCGAGTAACCAAAACAAATGCGTTAAACAAATTCGTACACGTTATTTATCAATTTAACTCTAGAATTAAAGGATATACAACGGGAGACAACGTTTGACAACCTTTAAACAGTTTTAATAACTATCTCAAAAATTATCGCTCTGATGCAAACAACTGATGAGTTATCTACTTAAATTTGATGAACAAAACGACTTACGTTTTTAAACATGCTAACCTTTAGCCCGGTAAGCAAATTAAAAAAAAAACGCAATATGTAGGCTACACGAGAACGGAGACGTCGAGTAACCAAAACAAATGCGTTAAACAAATTCGTACACGTTATTTATCAATTTAACTCTAGAATTAAAGGATATACAACGAGAAACAACGTTTGACAACCTTTAAACAGTTTTAATAACTATCTCAAAAATTGTCGCTCTGATGCAAACAACTGATGAGTTATCTACTTAAATATGATGAACAAAACGACTTACGTATTTTAAACATGCTAACCTTTAGCCCGGTAAGCAAATTAAAAAAAAAAACGCAATATGTAGGCTACACGAGAACGGAGACGTCGAGTAACCAAAACAAATGCGTTAAACAAATTCGTACACGTTATTTATCAATTTAACTCTAGAATTAAAGGATATACAACGAGAAACAACGTTTGACAACCTTTAAACAGTTTTAATAACTATCTCAAAAATTATCGCTCTGATGCAAACAACTGATGAGTTATCTACTTAAATTTGATGAACAAAACGACTTACGTATTTTAAGCATGCTAACCTTTAGCCCGGTAAGCAAATTAAAAAAAAAAACGCAATATGTAAGCTACAGGAGAACGGAGACGTCGAGTAACCAAAACAAATGCGTTAAACAAATTCGTACACGTTATTTATCAATTTAACTCTAGAATTAAAGGATATACAACGAGAAACAACGTTTGACAACCTTTAAACAGTTTTAATAACTATCTCAAAAATTATCGCTCTGATGCAAACAACTGATGAGTTATCTACTTAAATTTGATGAACAAAACGACTTACGTATTTTAAACATGCTAACCTTTAGCCCGGTAAGCAAATTAAAAAAAAAACGCAATATGTAGGCTACACGAGAACGGAGACGTCGAGTAACCAAAACAAATGCGTTAAACAAATTCGTACACGTCATTTATCAATTTAACTCTAGAATTAAAGGATATACAACGAGAAACAACGTTTGACAACCTTTAAACAGTTTTAATAACTATCTCAAAAATTATCGCTCTGATGCAAACAACTGATGAGTTATCTACTTAAATATGATGAACAAAACGACTTACGTATTTTAAACATGCTAGCCTTTAGCCCGGTAAGCAAATTAAAAAAAAAACGCAATATGTAGGCTACACGAGAACGGAGACGTCGAGTAACCAAAACAAATGCGTTAAACAAATTCGTACACGTTATTTATCAATTTAACTCTAGAATTAAAGGATATACAACGAGAAACAACGTTTGACAACCTTTAAACAGTTTTAATAACTATCTCAAAAATTATCGCTCTGATGCAAACAACTGATGAGTTATCTACTTAAATATGATGAACAAAACGACTTACGTATTTTAAATATGCTAACCTTTAGCCCGGTAAGCAAATTAAAAAAAAAACGCAATATGTAGGCTACACGAGAACGGAGACGTCGAGTAACCAAAACAAATGCGTTAAACAAATTCGTACACGTTATTTATCAATTTAACTCTAGAATTAAAGGATATACAACGAGAAACAACGTTTGACAACCTTTAAACAGTTTTAATAACTATCTCAAAAATTATCGCTCTGATGCAAACAACTGATGAGTTATCTACTTAAATTTGATGAACAAAACGACTTACGTATTTTAAACATGCTAACCTTTAGCCCGGTAAGCAAATTAAAAAAAAAACGCAATATGTAGGCTACACGAGAACGGAGACGTCGAGTAACCAAAACAAATGCGTTAAACAATTTAACTCTAGAATTAAAGGATATACAACGAGAAACAACGTTTGACAACCTTTAAACAGTTTTAATAACTATCTCAAAAATTATCGCTCTGATGCAAACAACTGATGAGTTATCTACTTAAATTTGATGAACAAAACGACTTACGTATTTTAAACATGCTAACCTTTAGCCCGGTAAGCAAATTAAAAAAAAAACGCAATATGTAGGCTACACGAGAACGGAGACGTCGAGTAACCAAAACAAATGCGTTAAACAAATTCGTACACGTTATTTATCAATTTAACTCTAGAATTAAAGGATATACAACGAGAAACAACGTTTGACAACCTTTAAACAGTTTTAATAACTATCTCAAAAATTATCGCTCTGATGCAAACAACTGATGAGTTATCTACTTAAATTTGATGAACAAAACGACTTACGTATTTTAAACATGCTAACCTTTAGCCCGGTAAGCAAATTAAAAAAAAAAACGCAATATGTAGGCTACACGAGAACGGAGACGTCGAGTAACCAAAACAAATGCGTTAAACAAATTCGTACACGTTATTTATCAATTTAACTCTAGAATTAAAGGATATACAACGAGAAACAACGTTTGAAAACCTTTAAACAGTTTTAATAACTATCTCAAAAATTATCGCTCTGATGCAAACAACTGATGAGTTATCTACTTAAATATGATGAACAAAACGACTTACGTATTTTAAGCATGCTAACCTTTAGCCCGGTAAGCAAATTAAAAAAAAAAACGCAATATGTAGGCTACACGAGAACGGAGACGTCGAGTATCCAAAACAAATGCGTTAAACAAATTCGTACACGTTATTTATCAATTTAACTCTAGAATTAAAGGATATACAACGAGAAACAACGTTTGACAACCTTTAAACAGTTTTAATAACTATCTCAAAAATTATCGCTCTGATGCAAACAACTGATGAGTTATCTACTTAAATATGATGAACAAAACGACTTACGTATTTTAAGCATGCTAACCTTTAGCCCGGTAAGCAAATTAAAAAAAAAACGCAATATGTGGGCTACACGAGAACGGAGACGTCGAGTAACCAAAACAAATGCGTTAAACAAATTCGTACACGTTATTTATCAATTTAACTCTAGAATTAAAGGATATACAACGAGAAACAACGTTTGACAACCTTTAAACAGTTTTAATTACTATCTCAAAAATTATCGCTCTGATGCAAACAACTGATGAGTTATCTACTTAAATATGATGAACAAAACGACTTACGTATTTTAAACATGCTAACCTTTAGCCCGGTAAGCAAATTAAAAAAAAAACGCAATATGTAGGCTACACGAGAACGGAGACGTCGAGTAACCAAAACAAATGCGTTAAACAAATTCGTACACGTTATTTATCAATTTAACTCTAGAATTAAAGGATATACAACGAGAAACAACGTTTGACAACCTTTAAACAGTTTTAATAACTATCTCAAAAATTGTCGCTCTGATGCAAAGAACTGATGAGTTATCTACTTAAATATGATGAACAAAACGACTTACGTATTTTAAACATGCTAACCTTTAGCCCGGTAAGCAAATTTAAAAAAAAAACGCAATATGTAGGCTACACGAGAACGGAGACGTCGAGTAACCAAAACAAATGCGTTAAACAAATTCGTACACGTTATTTATCAATTTAACTCTAGAATTAAAGGATATACAACGAGAAACAACGTTTGACAACCTTTAAACAGTTTTAATAACTATCTCAAAAATTGTCGCTCTGATGCAAACAACTGATGAGTTATCTACTTAAATTTGATGAACAAAACGACTTACGTATTTTAAGCATGCTAACCTTTAGCCCGGTAAGCAAATTTAAAAAAAAAACGCAATATGTAGGCTACAGGAGAACGGAGACGTCGAGTAACCAAAACAAATGCGTTAAACAAATTCGTACACGTTATTTATCAATTTAACTCTAGAATTAAAGGATATACAACGAGAAACAACGTTTGACAACCTTTAAACAGTTTTAATAACTATCTCAAAAATTATCGCTCTGATGCAAACAACTCATGAGTTATCTACTTAAATTTGATGAACAAAACGACTTACGTATTTTAAACATGCTAACCTTTAGCCCGGTAAGCAAATTAAAAAAAAAACGCAATATGTAGGCTACACGAGAAAGGAGACGTCGAGTAACCAAAACAAATGCGTTAAACAAATTCGTACACGTCATTTATCAATTTAACTCTAGAATTAAAGGATATACAACGAGAAACAACGTTTGACAACCTTTAAACAGTTTTAATAACTATCTCAAAAATTATCGCTCTGATGCAAACAACTGATGAGTTATCTACTTAAATATGATGAACAAAACGACTTACGTATTTTAAACATGCTAACCTTTAGCCCGGTAAGCAAATTAAAAAAAAAACGCAATATGTAGGCTACACGAGAACGGAGACGTCGAGTAACCAAAACAAATGCGTTAAACAAATTCGTACACGTCATTTATCAATTTAACTCTAGAATTAAAGGATATACAACGAGAAACAACGTTTGACAACCTTTAAACAGTTTTAATAACTATCTCAAAAATTATCGCTCTGATGCAAACAACTGATGAGTTATCTACTTAAATATGATGAACAAAACGACTTACGTATTTTAAATATGCTAACCTTTAGCCCGGTAAGCAAATTAAAAAAAAAACGCAATATGTAGGCTACACGAGAACGGAGACGTCGAGTAACCAAAACAAATGCGTTAAACAAATTCGTACACGTTATTTATCAATTTAACTCTAGAATTAAAGGATATACAACGAGAAACAACGTTTGACAACCTTTAAACAGTTTTAATAACTATCTCAAAAATTATCGCTCTGATGCAAACAACTGATGAGTTATCTACTTAAATATGATGAACAAAACGACTTACGTATTTTAAATATGCTAACCTTTAGCCCGGTAAGCAAATTAAAAAAAAAACGCAATATGTAGGCTACACGAGAACGGAGACGTCGAGTAACCAAAACAAATGCGTTAAACAAATTCGTACACGTTATTTATCAATTTAACTCTAGAATTAAAGGATATACAACGAGAAACAACGTTTGACAACCTTTAAACAGTTTTAATAACTATCTCAAAAATTATCGCTCTGATGCAAACAACTGATGAGTTATCTACTTAAATTTGATGAACAAAACGACTTACGTATTTTAAACATGCTAACCTTTAGCCCGGTAAGCAAATTAAAAAAAAAACGCAATATGTAGGCTACACGAGAACGGAGACGTCGAGTAACCAAAACAAATGCGTTAAACAAATTCGTACACGTTATTTATCAATTTAACTCTAGAATTAAAGGATATACAACGAGAAACAACGTTTGACAACCTTTAAACAGTTTTAATAACTATCTCAAAAATTATCGCTCTGATGCAAACAACTGATGAGTTATCTACTTAAATTTGATGAACAAAACGACTTACGTATTTTAAACATGCTAACCTTTAGCCCGGTAAGCAAATTAAAAAAAAAAAACGCAATATGTAGGCTACACGAGAACGGAGACGTCGAGTAACCAAAACAAATGCGTTAAACAAATTCGTACACGTTATTTATCAATTTAACTCTAGAATTAAAGGATATACAACGAGAAACAACGTTTGACAACCTTTAAACAGTTTTAATAACTATCTCAAAAATTATCGCTCTGATGCAAACAACTGATGAGTTATCTACTTAAATATGATGAACAAAACGACTTACGTATTTTA
Source organism: Eurosta solidaginis (assembly GCF_040869045.1). Classification (NCBI taxonomy): domain Eukaryota; kingdom Metazoa; phylum Arthropoda; class Insecta; order Diptera; family Tephritidae; genus Eurosta; species Eurosta solidaginis. The sequence goes on from NW_027136984.1 coordinate 228,595, forward strand.
AGCATGCTAACCTTTAGCCCGGTAAGCAAATTAAAAAAAAAAACGCAATATGTAGGCTACACGAGAACGGAGACGTCGAGTATCCAAAACAAATGCGTTAAACAAATTCGTACACGTTATTTATCAATTTAACTCTAGAATTAAAGGATATACAACGAGAAACAACGTTTGACAACCTTTAAACAGTTTTAATAACTATCTCAAAAATTATCGCTCTGATGCAAACAACTGATGAGTTATCTACTTAAATTTGATGAACAAAACGACTTACGTATTTTAAACATGCTAACCTTTAGCCCGGTAAGCAAATTAAAAAAAAAACGCAATATGTGGGCTACACGAGAACGGAGACGTCGAGTAACCAAAACAAATGCGTTAAACAAATTCGTACACGTTATTTATCAATTTAACTCTAGAATTAAAGGATATACAACGAGAAACAACGTTTGACAACCTTTAAACAGTTTTAATTACTATCTCAAAAATTATCGCTCTGATGCAAACAACTGATGAGTTATCTACTTAAATATGATGAACAAAACGACTTACGTATTTTAAACATGCTAACCTTTAGCCCGGTAAGCAAATTAAAAAAAAAACGCAATATGTAGGCTACACGAGAACGGAGACGTCGAGTAACCAAAACAAATGCGTTAAACAAATTCGTACACGTTATTTATCAATTTAACTCTAGAATTAAAGGATATACAACGAGAAACAACGTTTGACAACCTTTAAACAGTTTTAATAACTATCTCAAAAATTATCGCTCTGATGCAAACAACTGATGAGTTATCTACTTAAATTTGATGAACAAAACGACTTACGTATTTTAAACATGCTAACCTTTAGCCCGGTAAGCAAATTAAAAAAAAAAACGCAATATGTAGGCTACACGAGAACTGAGACGTCGAGTAACCAAAACAAATGCGTTAAACAAATTCGTACACGTTATTTATCAATTTAACTCTAGAATTAAAGGATATACAACGAGAAACAACGTTTGACAACCTTTAAACAGTTTTAATAACTATCTCAAAAATTATCGCTCTGATGCAAACAACTGATGAGTTATCTACTTAAATTTGATGAACAAAACGACTTACGTATTTTAAACATGCTAACCTTTAGCCCGGTAAGCAAATTAAAAAAAAAACGCAATATGTAGGCTACACGAGAACGGAGACGTCGAGTAACCAAAACAAATGCGTTAAACAAATTCGTACACGTTATTTATCAATTTAACTCTAGAATTAAAGGATATACAACGAGAAACAACGTTTGACAACCTTTAAACAGTTTTAATAACTATCTCAAAAATTATCGCTCTGATGCAAACAACTGATGAGTTATCTACTTAAATTTGATGAACAAAACGACTTACGTATTTTAAACATGCTAACCTTTAGCCCGGTAAGCAAATTAAAAAAAAAACGCAATATGTAGGCTACACGAGAACGGAGACGTCGAGTAACCAAAACAAATGCGTTAAACAAATTCGTACACGTTATTTATCAATTTAACTCTAGAATTAAAGGATATACAACGAGAAACAACGTTTGACAACCTTTAAACAGTTTTAATAACTATCTCAAAAATTATCGCTCTGATGCAAACAACTGATGAGTTATCTACTTAAATTTGATGAACAAAACGACTTACGTATTTTAAACATGCTAACCTTTAGCCCGGTAAGCAAATTAAAAAAAAAACGCAATATGTAGGCTACACGAGAACTGAGACGTCGAGTAACCAAAACAAATGCGTTAAACAAATTCGTACACGTTATTTATCAATTTAACTCTAGAATTAAAGGATATACAACGAGAAACAACGTTTGACAACCTTTAAACAGTTTTAATAACTATCTCAAAAATTATCGCTCTGATGCAAACAACTGATGAGTTATCTACTTAAATTTGATGAACAAAACGACTTACGTATTTTAAACATGCTAACCTTTAGCCCGGTAAGCAAATTAAAAAAAAAACGCAATATGTAGGCTACACGAGAACGGAGACGTCGAGTAACCAAAACAAATGCGTTAAACAAATTCGTACACGTTATTTATCAATTTAACTCTAGAATTAAAGGATATACAACGAGAAACAACGTTTGACAACCTTTAAACAGTTTTAATAACTATCTCAAAAATTATCGCTCTGATGCAAACAACTGATGAGTTATCTACTTAAATTTGATGAACAAAACGACTTACGTATTTTAAACATGCTAACCTTTAGCCCGGTAAGCAAATTAAAAAAAAAACGCAATATGTAGGCTACACGAGAACGGAGACGTCGAGTAACCAAAACAAATGCGTTAAACAAACTCGTACACGTTATTTATCAATTTAACTCTAGAATTAAAGGATATACAACGAGAAACAACGTTTGACAACCTTTAAACATTTTTAATAACTATCTCAAAAATTATCGCTCTGATGCAAACAACTGATGAGTTATCTACTTAAATTTGATGAACAAAACGACTTACGTATTTTAAACATGCTAACCTTTAGCCCGGTAAGCAAATTAAAAAAAAAACGCAATATGTAGGCTACACGAGAACGGAGACGTCGAGTAACCAAAACAAATGCGTTAAACAAATTCGTACACGTTATTTATCAATTTAACTCTAAAATTAAAGGATATACAACGAGAAACAACGTTTGACAACCTTTAAACAGTTTTAATAACTATCTCAAAAATTGTCGCTCTGATGCAAACAACTGATGAGTTATCTACTCAAATTTGTTGAGCAAAACGACTTACGTATTTTAAACATGCTAACCTTTAGCCCGGTAAGCAAATTTAAAAAAAAACGCAATATGTAGGCTACACGAGAACGGAGACGTCGAGTAACCAAAACAAATGCATTAAACAAATTCGTACACGTTATTTATCAATTTAACTCTAGAATTAAAGGATATACAACGAGAAACAACGTTTGACAACCTTTAAACAGTTTTAATAACTATCTCAAAAATTATCGCTCTGATGCAAACAACTGATGAGTTATCTACTTAAATTTGATGAACAAAACGACTTACGTATTTTAAACATGCTAACCTTTAGCCCGGTAAGCAAATTAAAAAAAAAACGCAATATGTAGGCTACACGAGAACTGAGACGTCGAGTAACCAAAACAAATGCGTTAAACAAATTCGTACACGTTATTTATCAATTTAACTCTAGAATTAAAGGATATACAACGAGAAACAACGTTTAACAACCTTTAAACAGTTTTAATAACTATCTCAAAAATTATCGCTCTGATGCAAACAACTGATGAGTTATCTACTTAAATTTGATGAACAAAACGACTTACGTATTTTAAACATGCTAACCTTTAGCCCGGTAAACAAATTAAAAAAAAAAACGCAATATGTAGGCTACACGAGAACGGAGACGTCGAGTAACCAAAACAAATGCGTTAAACAAATTCGTACACGTTATTTATCAATTTAACTCTAGAATTAAAGGATATACAACGAGAAACAACGTTTGACAACCTTTAAACAGTTTTAATAACTATCTCAAAAATTATCGCTCTGATGCAAACAACTGATGAGTTATCTACTTAAATTTGATGAACAAAACGACTTACGTATTTTAAACATGCTAACCTTTAGCCCGGTAAGCAAATTAAAAAAAAAACGCAATATGTAGGCTACACGAGAACGGAGACGTCGAGTAACCAAAACAAATGCGTTAAACAAACTCGTACACGTTATTTATCAATTTAACTCTAGAATTAAAGGATATACAACGAGAAAAAACGTTTGACAACCTTTAAACAGTTTTAATAACTATCTCAAAAATTATCGCTCTGATGCAAACAACTGATGAGTTATCTACTTAAATTTGATGAACAAAACGACTTACGTATTTTAAACATGCTAACCTTTAGCCCGGTAAGCAAATTTAAAAAAAAACGCAATATGTAGGCTACACGAGAACGGAGACGTCGAGTAACCAAAACAAATGCGTTAAACAAATTCGTACACGTTATTTATCAATTTAACTCTAGAATTAAAGGATATACAACGAGAAACAACGTTTGACAACCTTTAAACAGTTTTAATAACTATCTCAAAAATTGTCGCTCTGATGCAAACAACTGATGAGTTATCTACTCAAATTTGTTGAACAAAACGACTTACGTATTTTAAACATGCTAACCTTTAGCCCGGTAAGCAAATTAAAAAAAAAACGCAATATGTAGGCTACACGAGAACGGAGACGTCGAGTAACCAAAACAAATGCGTTAAACAAATTCGTACACGTTATTTATCAATTTAACTCTAGAATTAAAGGATATACAACGAGAAACAACGTTTGACAACCTTTAAACAGTTTTAATAACTATCTCAAAAACTATCGCTCTGATGCAAACAACTGATGAGTTATCTACTTAAATTTGATGAACAAAACGACTTACGTATTTTAAACATGCTAACCCATAGCCCGGTAAGCAAATAAAAAAAAAACGCAATATGTAGGCTACACGAGAACGGAAACGTCGAGTAACCAAAACATATGCGTTAAACAAATTCGTACACGTTATTTATCAATTTAACTCTAGAATTAAAGGATATACAACGAGAAACAACGTTTGCCAACCTTTAAACAGTTTTAATAACTATCTCAAAAATTATCGCTCTGATGCAAACAACTGATGAGTTATCTACTTAAATTTGATGAACAAAACGACTTACGTATTTTAAACATGCTAACCTTTAGCCCGGTAAGCAAATAAAAAAAAAAACGCAATATGTAGGCTACACGAGAACGGAGACGTCGAGTAACCAAAACAAATGCGTTAAACAAATTCGTACACGTTATTTATCAATTTAACTCTAGAATTAAAGGATATACAACGAGAAACAACGTTTGACAACCTTTAAACAGTTTTAATAACTATCTCAAAAATTGTCGCTCTGATGCAAACAACTGATGAGTTATCTACTTAAATTTGTTGAACAAAACGACTTACGTATTTTAAACATGCTAACCTTTAGCCCGGTAAGCAAATTAAAAAAAAACGCAATATGTAGGCTACACGAGAACGGAGACGTCGAGTAACCAAAACAAATGCGTTAAACAAATTCGTACACGTTATTTATCAATTTAACTATAGAATTAAAGGATATACAACGAGAAACAACGTTTGACAACCTTTAAACAGTTTTAATAACTATCTCAAAAATTGTCGGTCTGATGCAAACAACTGATGAGTTATCTACTTAAATATGATGAACAAAACGACTTACGTATTTTAAACATGCTAACCTTTAGCTCGGTTAAGCAAATTAAAAGAAAAACGCAATATGTAGGCTACACGAGAACGGAGACGTCGAGTAACCAAAACAAATGCTTTAAACAAATTCGTACACGTTATTTATCAACTTAACTCTAGAATTAAAGGATATACAACGAGAAACAACGTTTGACAACCTTTAAACAGTTTTAATAACTATCTCAAAAATTATCGCTCTGATGCAAACAACTGATGAGTTATCTACTTAAATTTGATGAACAAAACGACTTACGTATTTTAAACATGCTAACCTTTAGCCCGGTAAGCAAATAAAAAAAAAACGCAATATGTAGGCTACACGAGAACGGAGACGTCGAGTAACCAAAACAAATGCGTTAAACAAATTCGTACACGTTATTTATCAATTTAACTCTAGAATTAAAGGATATACAACGAGAAACAACGTTTGACAACCTTTAAACAGTTTTAATAACTATCTCAAAAATTGTCGCTCTGATGCAAACAACTGATGAGTTATCTACTTAAATTTGTTGAACAAAACGACTTACGTATTTTAAACATGCTAACCTTTAGCCCGGTAAGCAAATTAAAAAAAAACGCAATATGTAGGCTACACGAGAACGGAGACGTCGAGTAACCAAAACAAATGCGTTAAACAAATTCGTACACGTTATTTATCAATTTAACTATAGAATTAAAGGATATACAACGAGAAACAACGTTTGACAACCTTTAAACAGTTTTAATAACTATCTCAAAAATTGTCGGTCTGATGCAAACAACTGATGAGTTATCTACTTAAATATGATGAACAAAACGACTTACGTATTTTAAACATGCTAACCTTTAGCTCGGTAAGCAAATTAAAAAAAAAACGCAATATGTAGGCTACACGAGAACGGAGACGTCGAGTAACCAAAACAAATGCGTTAAACAAATTCGTACACGTTATTTATCAATTTAACTCTAGAATTAAAGGATATACAACGAGAAACAACGTTTGACAACCTTTAAACAGTTTTAATAACTATCTCAAAAATTATCGCTCTGATGCAAACAACTGATGAGTTATCTACTTAAATTTGTTGAACAAAACGAATTACGTATTTTAAACATGCTAACCTTTAGCCCGGTAAGCAAATTAAAAAAAAAACGCAATATGTAGGCTACACGAGAACGGAGACGTCGAGTAACCAAAACAAATGCGTTAAACAAATTCGTACACGTTATTTATCAATTTAACTCTAGAATTAAAGGATATACAACGAGAAACAACGTTTGACAACCTTTAAACAGTTTTAATAACTATCTCAAAAATTATCGCTCTGATGCAAACAACTGATGAGTTATCTACTTAAATTTGATGAACAAAACGACTTACGTATTTTAAACATGCTAACCTTTAGCCCGGTAAGCAAATTAAAAAAAAACGCAATATGTAGGCTACACGAAAACGGAGACGTCGAGTAACCAAAACAAATGCGTTAAACAAATTCGCACACGTTATTTATCAATTTAACTCTAGAATTAAAGGATATACTACAACGAGAAACAACGTTTGACAACCTTTAAACAGTTTTAATAACTATCTCAAAAATTATCGCTCTGATGCAAACAACTGATGAGTTATCTACTTAAATTTGATGAACAAAACAACTTACGTATTTTAAGCATGCTAACCTTTAGCCCGGTAAGCAAATTAAAAAAAAAAACGCAATATGTAGGCTACACGAGAACGGAGACGTCGAGTAACCAAAACAAATGCGTTAAACAAATTCGTAAACGTTATTTATCAATTTAACTCTAGAATTAAAGGATATACAACGAGAAACAACGTTTGACAACCTTTAAACAGTTTTAATAACTATCTCAAAAATTATCGCTCTGATGCAAACAACTGATGAGTTATCTACTTAAATTTGTTGAACAAAACGAATTACGTATTTTAAACATGCTAACCTTTAGCCCGGTAAGCAAATTAAAAAAAAAACGCAATATGTAGGCTACACGAGAACGGAGACGTCGAGTAACCAAAACAAATGCGTTAAACAAATTCGTACACGTTATTTATCAATTTAACTCTAGGATTAAAGGATATACAACGAGAAACAACGTTTGACAACCTTTAAACAGTTTTAATAACTATCTCAAAAATTATCGCTCTGATGCAAACAACTGATGAGTTATCTACTTAAATATGAAGAACAAAACGACTTACGTATTTTAAACATGCTAACCTTTAGCCCGGTAAGCAAATTAAAAAAAAAACGCAATATGTAGGCTACACGAGAACGGAGACGTCGAGTAACCAAAACAAATGCGTTAAACAAATACGTACACGTTATTTATCAATTTAACTCTAGAATTAAAGGATATACAACGAGAAACAACGTTTGACAACCTTTAAACAGTTTTAATAACTATCTCAAAAATTGTCGCTCTGATGCAACAACTGATGATTTATCTACTTAAATTTGTTGAACAAAGCGTCTTACGTATTTTAAGCATGCTAACCTTTAGCCCGGTAAGCAAATTAAAAAAAAACGCAATATGTAGGCTACACGAGAACGGAGACGTCGAGTAACCAAAACAAATGCGTTAAACAAATTCGTACACGTTATTTATCAATTTAACTCTAGAATTAAAGGATATACAACGAGAAAAAACATTTGACAACCTTTAAACAGTTTTAATAACTATCTCAAAAATTATCGCTCTGATGCAAACAATTGATGAGTTATCTACTTAAATATGATGAACAAAACGACTTACGTATTTTAAACATGCTAACCTTTAGCCCGGTAAGCAAATTAAAAAAAAAACGCAATATGTAGGCTACACGAGAACGGAGACGTCCAGTAACCAAAACAAATGCGTTAAACAAATTCGTACACGTTATTTATCAATTTAACTCTAGAATTAAAGGATATACAACGAGAAACAACGTTTGACAACCTTTAAACAGTTTTAATAACTATCTCAAAAATTATCGCTCTGATACAAACAACTGATGAGTTATCTACTTAAATTTGTTGAACAAAACGACTTACGTATTTTAAACATGCTAACCTTTAGCCCGGTAAGCAAATTAAAAAAAAAACGCAATATGTAGGCTACACGAGAACGGAGACGTCGAGTAACCAAAACAAATGCGTTAAACAAATTCGTACACGTTATTTATCAATTTAACTCTAGAATTAAAGGATATACAACGAGAAACAACGTTTGACAACCTTTAAACAGTTTTAATAACTATCTCAAAAATTATCGCTCTGATGCAAACAACTGATGAGTTATCTTCTTAAATATGATGAACAAAACGACTTACGTATTTTAAACATGCTAACCTTTAGCCCGGTAAGCAAATTAAAAAAAAAACGCAATATGTAGGCTACACGAGAACGGAGACGTCGAGTAACCAAAACAAATGCGTTAAACAAATTCGTACACGTTAGAATTAAAGGATATACAACGAGAAACAACGTTTGACAACCTTTAAACAGTTTTAATAACTATCTCAAAAATTATCGCTCTGATGCAAACAACTGATGAGTTATCTACTTAAATTTGATGAACAAAACGACTTACGTATTTTAAACATGCTAACCTTTAGCCCGGTAAGCAAATTAAAAAAAAAACGCAATATGTAGGCTACACGAGAACGGAGACGTCGAGTAACCAAAACAAATGCGTTAAACAAATTCGTACACGTTATTTATCAATTTAACTCTAGAATTAAAGGATATACAACGAGAAACAACGTTTGACAACCTTTAAACAGTTTTAATAACTATCTCAAAAATTATCGCTCTGATGCAAACAACTGATGAGTTATCTACTTAAATATGATGAACAAAACGACTTACGTATTTTAAACATGCTAACCTTTAGCCCGGTAAGCAAATTAAAAAAAAAACGCAATATGTAGGCTACACGAGAACGGAGACGTCGAGTAACCAAAACAAATGCGTTAAACAAATTCGTACACGTTATTTATCAATTTAACTCTAGAATTAAAGGATATACAACGAGAAACAACGTTTGACAACCTTTAAACAGTTTTAATAACTATCTCAAAAATTATCGCTCTGATGCAAACAACTGATGAGTTATCTACTTAAATTTGATGAACAAAACGACTTACGTATTTTAAACATGCTAACCTTTAGCCCGGTAAGCAAATTAAAAAAAAAAACGCAATATGTAGACTACACGAGAACGGAGACATCGAGTAACCAAAACAAATGCGTTAAACAAATTCGTACACGTTATTTATCAATTTAACTCTAGAATTAAAGGATATACAACGAGAAACAACGTTTGACAACCTTTAAACAGTTTTAATAACTATCTCAAAAATTGTCGCTCTGATGCAAACAACTGATGAGTTATCTACTTAAATTTGATGAACAAAACGACTTACGTATTTTAAACATGCTAACCTTTAGCCCGGTAAGCATTTTAAAAAAAACACGCAATATGTAGGCTACACGAGAACGGAGACGTCGAGTAACCAAAACAAATGCGTTAAACAAATTCGTACACGTTATTTATCAATTTAACTCTAGAATTAAAGGATATACAACGAGAAACAACGTTTGACAACCTTTAAACAGTTTTAATAACTATCTCAAAAATTATCGCTCTGATGCAAACAACTGATGAGTTATCTACTTAAATTTGATGAACAAAACGACTTACGTATTTTAAACATGCTAACCTTTAGCCCGGTAAGCAAATTAAAAAAAAAAGCAATATGTAGGCTACACGAGAACGGAGACGTCTAGTAACCAAAACAAATGCGTTAAACAAATTCGTACACGTTATTTATCAATTTAACTTTAGGATTAAAGGATATACAACGAGAAACAACGTTTGACAACCTTTAAACAGTTTTAATAACTGTCTCAAAAATTGTCGCTCTGATGCAAACAACTGATGAGTTATCTACTTAAATTTGATGAACAAAACGACTTACGTATTTTAAACATGCTAACCTTTAGCCCGGTAAACAAATTAAAAAAAACGCAATATGTAGGCTATACGAGAACGGAGACGTCGAGTAACCAAAACAAATGCGTTAAACAAATTCGTACACGTTATTTATCAATTTAACTCTAGAATTAAAGGATATACAACGAGAAACAACGTTTGACAACCTTTAAACAGTTTTAATACCTATCTCAAAAATTGTCGCTCTGATGCAAACAACTGATGAGTTATCTACTCAAATTTGTTGAACAAAACGACTTACGTATTTTAAGCATGCTAACCTTTAGCCCGGTAAGCAAATTAAAAAAAAAACGCATTATGTAGGCTACACGAGAACGGAGACGTCGAGTAACCAAAACAAATGCGTTAAACAAATTCGTACACGTTATTTATCAATTTAACTCTAGGATTAAAGGATATACAACGAGAAACAACGTTTGACAACCTTTAAACAGTTTTAATAACTATCTCAAAAATTGTCGCTCTGATGCAAACAACTGATGAGTTATCTACTTAAATTTGATGAACAAAACGACTTACGTATTTTAAACATGCTAACCTTTAGCCCGGTAAGCAAATTAAAAAAAAACGCAATATGTAGGCTACACGGGAACGGAGACGTCGAGTAACCAAAACAAATGCGTTAAACAAATTCGTACACGTTATTTATCAATTTAACTCTAGAATTAAAGGATATACAACGAGAAACAACGTTTGACAACCTTTAAACAGTTTTAATAACTATCTCAAAAATTATCGCTCTGATGCAAACAACTGATGAGTTATCTACTTAAATTTGATGAACAAAACGACTTACGTATTTTAAACATGCTAACCTTTAGCCCGGTAAGCAAATTAAAAAAAAAAGCAATATGTAGGCTACACGAGAACGGAGACGTCGAGTAACCAAAACAAATGCGTTAAACAAATTCGTACACGTTATTTATCAATTTAACTCTAGAATTAAAGGATATACAACGAGAAACAACGTTTGACAACCTTTAAACAGTTTTAATAACTATCTCAAAAATTATCGCTCTGATGCAAACAACTGATGAGTTATCTACTTAAATTTGATGAACAAAACGACTTACGTATTTTAAACATGCTAACCTTTAGCCCGGTAAGCAAATTAAAAAAAAAAGCAATATGTAGGCTACACGAGAACGGAGACGTCTAGTAACCAAAACAAATGCGTTAAACAAATTCGTACAAGTTATTTATCAATTTAACTCTAGGATTAAAGGATATACAACGAGAAACAACGTTTGACAACCTTTAAACAGTTTTAATAACTATCTCAAAAATTGTCGCTCTGATGCAAACAACTGATGAGTTATCTACTTAAATTTGATGAACAAAACGACTTACGTATTTTAAACATGCTAACCTTTAGCCCGGTAAGCAAATTAAAAAAAACGCAATATGTAGGCTACACGAGAACGGAGACGTCGAGTAACCAAAACAAATGCGTTAAACAAATTCGTACACGTTATTTATCAATTTAACTCTAGAATTAAAGGATATACAACGAGAAACAACGTTTGACAACCTTTAAACAGTTTTAATAACTATCTCAAAAATTGTCGCTCTGATGCAAACAACTGATGAGTTATCTACTCAAATTTGTTGAACAAAACGACTTACGTATTTTAAGCATGCTAACCTTTAGCCCGGGAGGCAAATTAAAAAAAAAAACGCATTATGTAGGCTACACGAGAACGGAGACGTCGAGTAACCAAAACAAATGCGTTAAACAAATTCGTACACGTTATTTATCAATTTAACTCTAGGATTAAAGGATATACAACGAGAAACAACGTTTGACAACCTTTAAACAGTTTTAATAACTATCTCAAAAATTGTCGCTCTGATGCAAACAACTGATGAGTTATCTACTTAAATTTGATGAACAAAACGACTTACGTATTTTAAACATGCTAACCTTTAGCCCGGTAAGCAAATTAAAAAAAAAACGCAATATGTAGGCTACACGAGAACGGAGACGTCGAGTAACCAAAACAAATGCGTTAAACAAATTCGTACACGTTATTTATCAATTTAACTCTAGAATTAAAGGATATACAACGAGAAACAACGTTTGACAACCTTTAAACAGTTTTAATAACTATCTCAAAAATTATCGCTCTGATGCAAACAACTGATGAGTTATCTACTTAAATTTGATGAACAAAACGACTTACGTATTTTAAACATGCTAACCTTTAGCCCGGTAAGCAAATTAAAAAAAAAAAGCAATATGTAGGCTACACGAGAACGGAGACGTCGAGTAACCAAAACAAATGCGTTAAACAAATTCGTACACGTTATTTATCAATTTAACTCTAGAAGTAAAGGATATACAACGAGAAACAACGTTTGACAACCTTTAAACAGTTTTAATAACTATCTCAAAAATTATCGCTCTGATGCAAACAACTGATGAGTTATCTACTTATATTTGATGAACAAAACGACTTACGTATTTTAAGCATGCTAACCTTTAGCCCGGTAAGCAAATTAAAAAAAAACGCAATATGTAGGCTACACGAGAACGGAGACGTCGAGTAACCAAAACAAATGCGTTAAACAAATTCGTACACGTTATTTATCAATTTAACTCTAGAATTAAAGGATATACAACGAGAAACAACGTTTGACAACCTTTAAACAGTTTTAATAACTATCTCAAAAATTATCGCTCTGATGCAAACAACTGATGAGTTATCTACTTAAATTTGATGAACAAAACGACTTACGTATTTTAAACATGCTAACCTTTAGCCCGGTAAGCAAATTAAAAAAAAAACGCAATATGTAGGCTACACGAGAACGGAGACGTCGAGTAACTAAAACAAATGCGTTAAACAAATTCGTACACGTTATTTATCAATTTAACTCTAGGATTAAAGGATATACAACGAGAAACAACGTTTGACAACCTTTAAACAGTTTTAATAACTATCTCAAAAATTCTCGCTCTGATGCAAACAACTGATGAGTTATCTACTTAAATATGATGAACAAAACGACTTACGTATTTTAAACATGCTAACCTTTAGCCCGGTAAGCAAATTAAAAAAAAAAACGCAATATGTAGGCTACACGAGAACGGAGACGTCGAGTAACCAAAACAAATGCGTTAAACAAATTCGTACACGTTATTTATCAATTTAACTCTAGAATTAAAGGATATACAACGAGAAACAACGTTTGACTACCTTTAAACAGTTTTAATAACTATCTCAAAAATTGTCGCTCTGATGCAAACAACTGATGAGTTATCTACTTAAATTTGATGAACAAAACGACTTACGTATTTTAAACATGCTAACCTTTAGCCCGGTAAGCAAATTAAAAAAAAAACGCAATATGTAGGCTACACGAGAACGGAGACGTCGAGTAACCAAAACAAATGCGTTAAACAAATTCGTACACGTTATTTATCAATTTAACTCTAGAATTAAAGGATATACAACGAGAAACAACGTTTGACAACCTTTAAACAGTTTTATTAACTATCTCAAAAATTATCGCTCTGATGCAAACAACTGATGAGTTATCTACTTAAATATGATGAACAAAACGACTTACGTATTTTAAACATGCTAACCTTTAGCCCGGTAAGCAAATTAAAAAAAAAACGCAATATGTAGGCTACACGAGAACGGAGACATCGAGTAACCAAAACAAATGCGTTAAACAAATTCGTACACGTTATTTATCAATTTAACTCTAGAATTAAAGGATATACAACGAGAAACAACGTTTGACAACCTTTAAACAGTTTTAATAACTATCTCAAAAATTATCGCTCTGATGCAAACAACTGATGATTTATCTACTTAAATTTGATGAACAAAACGACTTACGTATTTTAAACATGCTAACCTTTAGCCCGGTAAGCAAATTAAAAAAAAAACGCAATATGTAGGCTACACGAGAACGGAGACGTCGAGTAACCAAAACAAATGCGTTAAACAAATTCGTACACGTTATTTATCAATTTAACTCTAGAATTAAAGGATATACAACGAGAAACAACGTTTGACAACCTTTAAACAGTTTTAATAACTATTATATCAAAAATTATCGCTCTGATGCAAACAACTGATGAGTTATCTACTTATATTTGATGAACAAAACGACTTACGTATTTTAAGCATGCTAACCTTTAGCCCGGTAAGCAAATTAAAAAAAAACGCAATATGTAGGCTACACGAGAACGGAGACGTCGAGTAACCAAAACAAATGCGTTAAACAAATTCGTACACGTTATTTATCAATTTAACTCTAGAATTAAAGGATATACAACGAGAAACAACGTTTGACAACCTTTAAACAGTTTTAATAACTATCTCAAAAATTATCGCTCTGATGCAAACAACTGATGAGTTATCTACTTAAATTTGATGAACAAAACGACTTACGTATTTTAAACATGCTAACCTTTAGCCCGGTAAGCAAATTAAAAAAAAAACGCAATATGTAGGCTACACGAGAACGGAGACGTCGAGTAACTAAAACAAATGCGTTAAACAAATTCGTACACGTTATTTATCAATTTAACTCTAGGATTAAAGGATATACAACGAGAAACAACGTTTGACAACCTTTAAACAGTTTTAATAACTATCTCAAAAATTCTCGCTCTGATGCAAACAACTGATGAGTTATCTACTCAAATTTGTTGAACAAAACGACTTACGTATTTTAAACATGCTAACCTTTAGCCCGGTAAGCAAATTAAAAAAAAAAAACGCAATATGTAGGCTACACGAGAACGGAGACGTCGAGTAACCAAAACAAATGCGTTAAACAAATTCGTACACGTTATTTATCAATTTAACTCTAGAATTAAAGGATATACAACGAGAAAAAACATTTGACAACCTTTAAACAGTTTTAATAACTATCTCAAAAATTATCGCTCTGATGCAAACAATTGATGAGTTATCTACTTAAATATGATGAACAAAACGACTTACGTATTTTAAACATGCTAACCTTTAGCCCGGTAAGCAAATTAAAAAGAAAACGCAATATGTAGGCTACACGAGAACGGAGACGTCCAGTAACCAAAACAAATGCGTTAAACAAATTCGTACACGTTATTTATCAATTTAACTCTAGAATTAAAGGATATACAACGAGAAACAACGTTTGACAACCTTTAAACAGGTTTAATAACTATCTCAAAAATTATCGCTCTGATGCAAACAACTGTTGAGTTATCTACTTAAATTTGTTGAACAAAACGACTTACGTATTTTAAACATGATAACCTTTAGCCCGGTAAGCAAATTAAAAAAAAACGCAATATGTAGGCTACACGAGAACGGAGACGTCGAGTAACCAAAACAAATGCGTTAAACAAATTCGTACACGTTATTTATCAATTTAACTCTAGAATTAAAGGATATACAACGAGAAACAACGTTTGACAACCTTTAAACAGTTTTAATAACTATCTCAAAAATTGTCGCTCTGATGCAAACAACTGATGAGTTATCTACTTAAATTTGATGAACAAAACGACTTACGTATTTTAAACATGCTAACCTTTAGCCCGGTAAGCAAATTAAAAAAAAAACGCAATATGTAGGCTACACGAGAACGGAGACGTCGAGTAACCAAAACAAATGCGTTAAACAAATTCGTACACGTTATTTATCAATTTAACTCTAGAATTAAAGGATATACAACGAGAAACAACGTTTGACAACCTTTAAACAGTTTTAATAACTATCTCAAAAATTATCGCTCTGATGCAAACAACTAATGAGTTATCTACTTAAATATGATGAACAAAACGACTTACGTATTTTAAGCATGCTAACCTTTAGCCCGGTAAGCAAATTAAAAAAAAAACGCAATATGTAGGCTACACGAGAACGGAGACGTCGAGTAACAAAAACAAATGCGTTAAACAAATTCGTACACGTTATTTATCAATTTAACTCTAGAATTAAAGGATATACAACGAGAAACAACGTTTGACAACCTTTAAACAGTTTTAATAACTATCTCAAAAATTATCGCTCTGATGCAAACAACAGATGAGTTATCTTCTTAAATATGATGAACAAAACGACTTACGTATTTTAAACATGCTAACCTTTAGCCCGGTAAGCAAATTAAAAAAAAAACGCAATATGTAGGCTACACGAGAACGGAGACGTCGAGTAACCAAAACAAATGCGTTAAACAAATTCGTACACGTTATTTATCAATTTAACTCTAGAATTAAAGGATATACAACGAGAAACAACGTTTGACAACCTTTAAACAGTTTTAATACCTATCTCAAAAATTATCGCTCTGATGCAAACAACTGATGAGTTATCTACTTAAATTTGATGAACAAAACGACTTACGTATTTTAAACATGCTAACCTTTAGCCCGGTAAGCAAATTAAAAAAAAACGCAATATGTAGGCTACACGAGAACGGAGACGTCGAGTAACCAAAACAAATGCGTTAAACAAATTCGTACACGTTATTTATCAATTTAACTCTAGAATTAAAGGATATACAACGAGAAACAACGTTTGACCACCTTTAAACAGTTTTAATAACTATCTCAAAAATTATCGCTCTGATGCAAACAACTGATGAGTTATCTACTTAAATATGATGAACAAAACGACTTACGTATTTTAAACATGCTAACCTTTAGCCCGGTAAGCAAATTAAAAAAAAAAACGCAATATGTAGGCTACACGAGAACGGAGACGTCGAGTAACCAAAACAAATGCGTTAAACAAATTCGTACACGTTATTTATCAATTTAACTCTAGAATTAAAGGATATACAACGAGAAACAACGTTTGACAACCTTTAAACAGTTTTAATAACTATCTCAAAAATTATCGCTCTGATGCAAACAACTGATGAGTTATCTACTTAAATTTGATGAACAAAACGACTTACGTATTTTAAACATGCTAACCTTTAGCCCGGTAAGCAAATTTAAAAAAAAAACGCAATATGTAGACTACACGAGAACGGAGACATCGAGTAACCAAAACAAATGCGTTAAACAAATTCGTACACGTTATTTATCAATTTAACTCTAGAATTAAAGGATATACAATGAGAAACAACGTTTGACAACCTTTAAACAGTTTTAATAACTATCTCAAAAATTGTCGCTCTGATGCAAACAACTGATGAGTTATCTACTTAAATTTGTTGAACAAAACGACTTACGTATTTTAAGCATGCTAACCTTTAGCCCGGTAAGCAAATTAAAAAAAAAACGCAATATGTAGGCTACACGAGAACGGAGACGTCGAGTAACCAAAACAAATGCGTTAAACAAATTCGTACACGTTATTTATCAATTTAACTCTAGAATTAAAGGATATACAACGAGAAACAACGTTTGACAACCTTTAAACAGTTTTAATAACTATCTCAAAAATTGTCGCTCTGATGCAAACAACTGATGAGTTATCTACTTAAATTTGATGAACAAAACGACTTACGTATTTTAAACATGCTAACCTTTAGCCCGGTAAGCAAATTAAAAAAAAAACGCAATATGTAGGCTACACGAGAACGGAGACGTCGAGTAACCAAAACAAATGCGTTAAACAAATTCGTACACGTTATTTATCAATTTAACTCTAGAATTAAAGGATATACAACGAGAAACAACGTTTGACAACCTTTAAACAGTTTTTATAACTATCTCAAAAATTATCGCTCTGATGCAAACAACTGATGAGTTATCTACTTAAATTTGATGAACAAAACGACTTACGTATTTTAAACATGCTAACCTTTAGCCCGGTAAGCAAATTAAAAAAAAAAGCAATATGTAGGCTACACGAGAACGGAGACGTCTAGTAACCAAAACAAATGCGTTAAACAAATTCGTACACGTTATTTATCAATTTAACTTTAGGATTAAAGGATATACAACGAGAAACAACGTTTGACAACCTTTAAACAGTTTTAATAACTATCTCAAAAATTGTCGCTCTGATGCAAACAACTGATGAGTTATCTACTTAAATTTGATGAACAAAACGACTTACGTATTTTAAACATGCTAACCTTTAGCCCGGTAAGCAAATTAAAAAAAAACGCAATATGTAGGCTACACGAGAACGGAGACGTCGAGTAACCAAAACAAATGCGTTAAACAAATTCGTACACGTTATTTATCAATTTAACTCTAGAATTAAAGGATATACAACGACAAACAACGTTTGACAACCTTTAAACAGTTTTAATACCTATCTCAAAAATTGTCGCTCTGATGCAAACAACTGATGAGTTATCTACTCAAATTTGTTGAACAAAACGACTTACGTATTTTAAGCATGCTAACCTTTAGCCCGGTAAGCAAATTAAAAAAAAAACGCATTATGTAGGCTACACGAGAACGGAGACGTCGAGTAACCAAAACAAATGCGTTAAACAAATTCGTACACGTTATTTATCAATTTAACTCTAGGATTAAAGGATATACAACGAGAAACAACGTTTGACAACCTTTAAACAGTTTTAATAACTATATCAAAAATTGTCGCTCTGATGCAAACAACTGATGAGTTATCTACTTAAATTTGATGAACAAAACGACTTACGTATTTTAAACATGCTAACCTTTAGCCCGGTAAGCAAATTAAAAAAAAACGCAATATGTAGGCTACACGGGAACGGAGACGTCGAGTAACCAAAACAAATGCGTTAAACAAATTCGTACACGTTATTTATCAATTTAACTCTAGAATTAAAGGATATACAACGAGAAACAACGTTTGACAACCTTTAAACAGTTTTAATAACTATCTCAAAAATTATCGCTCTGATGCAAACAACTGATGAGTTATCTACTTAAATTTGATGAACAAAACGACTTACGTATTTTAAACATGCTAACCTTTAGCCCGGTAAGCAAATTAAAAAAAAAAAGCAATATGTAGGCTACACGAGAACGGAGACGTCGAGTAACCAAAACAAATGCGTTAAACAAATTCGTACACGTTATTTATCAATTTAACTCTAGAATTAAAGGATATACAACGAGAAACAACGTTTGACAATCTTTAAACAGTTTTAATAACTATCTCAAAAATTATCGCTCTGATGCAAACAACTGATGAGTTATCTACTTAAATTTGATGAACAAAACGACTTACGTATTTTAAACATGCTAACCTTTAGCCCGGTAAGCAAATTAAAAAAAAAGCAATATGTAGGCTACACGAGAACGGAGACGTCTAGTAACCAAAACAAATGCGTTAAACAAATTCGTACACGTTATTTATCAATTTAACTCTAGGATTAAAGGATATACAACGAGAAACAACGTTTGACAACCTTTAAACAGTTTTAATAACTATCTCAAAAATTGTCGCTCTGATGCAAACAACTGATGAGTTATCTACTTAAATTTGATGAACAAAACGACTTACGTATTTTAAACATGCTAACCTTTAGCCCGGTAAGCAAATTAAAAAAAACGCAATATGTAGGCTACACGAGAACGGAGACGTCGAGTAACCAAAACAAATGCGTTAAACAAATTCGTACACGTTATTTATCAACTTAACTCTAGAATTAAAGGATATACAACGAGAAACAACGTTTGACAACCTTTAAACAGTTTTAATAACTATCTCAAAAATTGTCGCTCTGATGCAAACAACTGATGAGTTATCTACTCAAATTTGTTGAACAAAACGACTTACGTATTTTAAGCATGCTAACCTTTAGCCCGGTAAGCAAATTAAAAAAAAACGCATTATGTAGGCTACACGAGAACGGAGACGTCGAGTAACCAAAACAAATGCGTTAAACAAATTCGTACACGTTATTTATCAATTTAACTCTAGGATTAAAGGATATACAACGAGAAACAACGTTTGACAACCTTTAAACAGTTTTAATAACTATCTTAAAAATTGTCGCTCTGATGCAAACAACTGATGAGTTATCTACTTAAATTTGATGAACAAAACGACTTACGTATTTTAAACATGCTAACCTTTAGCCCGGTAAGCAAATTAAAAAAAAAACGCAATATGTAGGCTACACGAGAACGGAGACGTCGAGTAACCAAAACAAATGCGTTAAACAAATTCGTACACGTTATTTATCAATTTAACTCTAGAATTAAAGGATATACAACGAGAAACAACGTTTGACAACCTTTAAACAGTTTTAATAACTATCTCAAAAATTATCGCTCTGATGCAAACAACTGATGAGTTATCTACTTAAATTTGATGAACAAAACGACTTACGTATTTTAAACATGCTAACCTTTAGCCCGGTAAGCAAATTTAAAAAAAAAAGCAATAGGTAGGCTACACGAGAACGGAGACGTCGAGTAACCAAAACAAATGCGTTAAACAAATTCGTACACGTTATTTATCAATTTAACTCTAGAATTAAAGGATATACAACGAGAAACAACGTTTGACAACCTTTAAACAGTTTTAATAACTATCTCAAAAATTATCGCTCTGATGCAAACAACTGATGAGTTATCTACTTATATTTGATGAACAAAACGACTTACGTATTTTAAGCATGCTAACCTTTAGCCCGGTAAGCAAATTAAAAAAAAAACGCAATATGTAGGCTACACGAGAACGGAGACGTCGAGTAACCAAAACAAATGCGTTAAACAAATTCGTACACGTTATTTATCAATTTAACTCTAGAATTAAAGGATATACAACGAGAAACAACGTTTGACAACCTTTAAACAGTTTTAATAACTATCTCAAAAATTATCGCTCTGATGCAAACAACTGATGAGTTATCTACTTAAATTTGATGAACAAAACGACTTACGTATTTTAAACATGCTAACCTTTAGCCCGGTAAGCAAATTAAAAAAAAAAACGCAATATGTAGGCTACACGAGAACGGAGACGTCGAGTAACTAAAACAAATGCGTTAAACAAATTCGTACACGTTATTTATCAATTTAACTCTAGGATTAAAGGATATACAACGAGAAACAACGTTTGACAACCTTTAAACAGTTTTAATAACTATCTCAAAAATTCTCGCTCTGATGCAAACAACTGATGAGTTATCTACTTAAATATGATGAACAAAACGACTTACGTATTTTAAACATGCTAACCTTTAGCCCGGTAAGCAAATTAAAAAAAAGAACGCAATATGTAGGCTACACGAGAACGGAGACGTCGAGTAACCAAAACAAATGCGTTAAACAAATTCGTACACGTTATTTATCAATTTAACTCTAGAATTAAAGGATATACAACGAGAAACAACGTTTGACTACCTTTAAACAGTTTTAATAACTATCTCAAAAATTGTCGCTCTGATGCAAACAACTGATGAGTTATCTACTCAAATTTGTTGAACAAAACGACTTACGTATTTTAAACATGCTAACCTTTAGCCCGGTAAGCAAATTAAAAAAAAACGCAATATGTAGGCTACACGAGAACGGAGACGTCGAGTAACCAAAACAAATGCGTTAAACAAATTCGTACACGTTATTTATCAATTTAACTCTAGAATTAAAGGATATACAACGAGAAACAACGTTTGACAACCTTTAAACAGTTTTAATAACTATCTCAAAAATTATCGCTCTGATGCAAACAACTGATGAGTTATCTACTTAAATATGATGAACAAAACGACTTACGTATTTTAAACATGCTAACCTTTAGCCCGGTAAGCAAATTAAAAAAAACGCAATATGTAGGCTACACGAGAACGGAGACGTCGAGTAACCAAAACAAATGCGTTAAACAAATTCGTACACGTTATTTATCAATTTAACTCTAGAATTAAAGGATATACAACGAGAAACAACGTTTGACAACCTTTAAACAGTTTTAATAACTATCTCAAAAATTATCGCTCTGATGCAAACAACTGATGAGTTATCTACTTAAATTTGATGAACAAAACGACTTACGTATTTTAAACATGCTAACCTTTAGCCCGGTAAGCAAATTAAAAAAAAAACGCAATATGTAGGCTACACGAGAACGGAGACGTCGAGTAACCAAAACAAATGCGTTAAACAAATTCGTACACGTTATTTATCAATTTAACTCTAGAATTAAAGGATATACAACGAGAAACAACGTTTGACAACCTTTAAACAGTTTTAATAACTATCTCAAAAATTATCGCTCTGATGCAAACAACTGATGAGTTATCTACTTAAATATGATGAACAAAACGACTTACGTATTTTAAACATGCTAACCTTTAGCCCGGTAAGCAAATTAAAAAAAAACGCAATATGTAGGCTACACGAGAACGGAGACGTCGAGTAACCAAAACAAATGCGTTAAACAAATTCGTACACGTTATTTATCAATTTAACTCTAGAATTAAAGGATATACAACGAGAAACAATGTTTGACAACCTTTAAACAGTTTTAATAACTATCTCAAAAATTATCGCTCTGATGCAAACAACTGATGAGTTATCTACTTAAATTTGATGAACAAAACGACTTACGTATTTTAAACATGCTAACCTTTAGCCCGGTAAGCAAATTAAAAAAAAAACGCAATATGTAGGCTACACGAGAACGGAGACGTCGAGTAACTAAAACAAATGCGTTAAACAAATTCGTACACGTTATTTATCAATTTAACTCTAGAATTAAAGGATATACAACGAGAAACGTTTGACAACCTTTAAACAGTTTTAATAACTATCTAAAAAATTATCGCTCTGATGCAAACAACTGATGAGTTATCTACTTAAATTTGTTGAACAAAACGACTTACGTATTTTAAGCATGCTAACCTTTAGCCCGGTAAACAAATTAAAAAAAAAACGCAATATGTAGGCTAAACGAGAACGGAGACGTCGAGTAACCAAAACAAATGCGCTAAACAAATTCGTACACGTTATTTATCAATTTAACTCTAGAATTAAAGGATATACAACGAGAAACAACGTTTGACAACCTTTAAACAGTTTTAATAACTATCTCAAAAATTGTCGCTCTGATGCAAACAACTGATGAGTTATCTACTCAAATTTGTTGAACAAAACGACTTACGTATTTTAAACATGCTAAACTTTAGCCCGGTAAGCAAATTAAAAAAAAAAAACGCAATATGTAGGCTAAACGAGAACGGAGACGTCGAGTAACCAAAACAAATGCGTTAAACAAATTCGTACACGTTATTTATAAATTTAACTCTAGAATTAAAGGATATACAACGAGAAACAACGTTTGACAACCTTTAAACAGTTTTAATAACTATCTAAAAAATTATCGCTCTGATGCAAACAACTGATGAGTTATCTACTTAAATATGATCAACAAAACGACTTACGTATTTTAAACATGCTAACCTTTAGCCCGGTAAGCAAATTAAAAAAAAACGCAATATGTAGGCTACACGAGAACGGAGACGTCGAGTAACCAAAACAAATGCGTTAAACAAATTCGTACACGTTGTTTATCAATTTAACTCTAGAATTAAAGGATATACAACGAGAAACAATGTTTGACAACCTTTAAACAGTTTTAATAACTATCTCAAAAATTATCGCTCTGATGCAAACAACTGATGAGTTATCTACTTAAATATGATCAACAAAACGACTTACGTATTTTAAACATGCTAACCTTTAGCCCGGTAAGCAAATTAAAAAAAAACGCAATATGTAGGCTACACGAGAACGGAGACGTCGAGTAACCAAAACAAATGCGTTAAACAAATTCGTACACGTTATTTATCAATTTAACTCTAGAATTAAAGGATATACAACGAGAAACAACGTTTGACAACCTTTAAACAGTTTTAATAACTATCTCAAAAATTGTCGCTCTGATGCAAACAACTGATGAGTTATCTACTTAAATTTGTTGAACAAAACGACTTACGTATTTTAAACATGCTAACCTTTAGCCCGGTAAGCAAATTAAAAAAAAAACGCAATATGTAGGCTACACGAGAACGGAGACGTCGAGTAACCAAAACAAATGCGTTAAACAAATTCGTACACGTTATTTATCAATTTAACTCTAGAATTAAAGGATATACAACGAGAAACAACGTTTGACAACCTTTAAACAGTTTTAATAACTATCTCAAAAATTGTCGCTCTGATGCAAACAACTGATGAGTTATCTACTTAAATATGATGTACAAAACGACTTACGTATTTTAAACATGCTAACCTTTAGCCCGGTAAGCAAATTAAAAAAAAAACGCAATATGTAGGCTACACGAGAACGGAGACGTCGAGTAACCAAAACAAATGCGTTAAACAAATTCGTACACGTTATTTATCAATTTAACTCTAGAATTAAAGGATATACAACGAGAAACAACGTTTGACAACCTTTAAACAGTTTTAATAACTATCTCAAAAATTGTCGCTCTTATGCAAACAACTGATGAGTTATCTACTTAAATATGATGAACAAAACGACTTACGTATTTTAAACATGCTAACCTTTAGCCCGGTAAGCAAATTTAAAAAAAAACGCAATATGTAGGCTACACGAGAACGGAGACGTCGAGTAACCAAACCAAATGCGTTAAACAAATTCGTACACGTTATTTATCAATTTAACTCTAAAATTAAAGGATATACAACGAGAAACAACGTTTGACAACCTTTAAACAGTTTTAATAACTATCTCAAAAATTATCGCTCTGATGCAAACAACTGATGAGTTATCTACTTAAATATGATGAACAAAACGACTTATGTAGGCTACACGAGAACGGAGACGTCGAGTAACCAAAACAAATGCGTTAAACAAATTCGTACACGTTATTTATCAATTTAACTCTAGAATTAAAGGATATACAACGAGAAACAACGTTTGACAACCTTTAAACAGTTTTAATAACTATCTCAAAAATTATCGCTCTGATGCAAACAACTGATGAGTTATCTACTTAAATTTGATGAACAAAACGACTTACGTATTTTAAACATGCTAACCTTTAGCCCGGTAAGCAAATTAAAAAAAAAAAAGCCATATATAGGCTACACGAGAACGGAGACGTCGAGTAACCAAAACAAATGCGTTAAACAAATTCGTACACGTTATTTATCACTTTAACTCTAGAATTAAAGGATATACAACGAGAAACAACGTTTGACAACCTTTAAACAGTTTTAATAACTATCTCAAAAATTATCGCTCTGATGCAAACAACTGATGAGTTATCTACTTAAATATGATGAACAAAACGACTTACGTATTTTAAACATGCTAACCTTTAGCCCGGTAAGCAAATTAAAAAAAAAACGCAATATGTAGGCTACACGAGAACGGAGACGTCGAGTAACCAAAACAAATGCGTTAAACAAATTCGTACACGTTATTTATCAATTTAACTCTAGAATTAAAGGATATACAACGAGAAACAACGTTTGACAACCTTTAAACAGTTTTAATAACTATCTCAAAAATTATCGCTCTGATGCAAACAACTGATGAGTTATCTTCTTAAATTTGATGAACAAAACGACTTACGTATTTTAAACATGCTAACCTTTAGCCCGGTAAGCAAATTAAAAAAAAAAACGCAATATGTAGGCTACACGAGAACGGAGACGTCGAGTAACCAAAACAAATGCGTTAAACAAATTCGTACACGTTATTTATCAATTTAACTCTAGAATTAAAGGATATACAACGAGAAACAACGTTTGACAACCTTTAAACAGTTTTAATAACTATCTCAAAAATTATCGCTCTGATGCAAACAACTGATGAGTTATCTACTTAAATTTGATGAACAAAACGACTTACGTATTTTAAACATGCTAACCTTTAGCCCGGTAAGCAAAATAAAAAAAACGCAATATGTAGGCTATACGAGAACGGAGACGTCGAGTAACCAAAACAAATGCGTTAAACAAATTCGTACACGTTATTTATCAATTTAACTCTAGAATTAAAGGATATACAACGAGAAACAACGTTTGACAACCTTTAAACAGTTTTAATACCTATCTCAAAAATTGTCGCTCTGATGCAAACAACTGATGAGTTATCTACTCAAATTTGTTGAACAAAACGACTTACGTATTTTAAGCATGCTAACCTTTAGCCCGGTAAGCAAATTAAAAAAAAAAACGCATTATGTAGGCTACACGAGAACGGAGACGTCGAGTAACCAAAACAAATGCGTTAAACAAATTCGTACACGTTATTTATCAATTTAACTCTAGGATTAAAGGATATACAACGAGAAACAACGTTTGACAACCTTTAAACAGTTTTAATAACTATCTCAAAAATTGTCGCTCTGATGCAAACAACTGATGAGTTATCTACTTAAATTTGATGAACAAAACGACTTACGTATTTTAAACATGCTAACCTTTAGCCCGGTAAGCAAATTAAAAAAAAACGCAATATGTAGGCTACACGGGAACGGAGACGTCGAGTAACCAAAACAAATGCGTTAAACAAATTCGTACACGTTATTTATCAATTTAACTCTAGAATTAAAGGATATACAACGAGAAACAACGTTTGACAACCTTTAAACAGTTTTAATAACTATCTCAAAAATTATCGCTCTGATGCAAACAACTGATGAGTTATCTACTTAAATTTGATGAACAAAACGACTTACGTATTTTAAACATGCTAACCTATAGCCCGTTAAGCAAATTAAAAAAAAAAAAGCAATATGTAGGCTACACGAGAACGGAGACGTCGAGTAACCAAAACAAATGCGTTAAACAAATTCGTACACGTTATTTATCAATTTAACTCTAGAATTAAAGGATATACAACGAGAAACAACGTTTGACAACCTTTAAACAGTTTTAATAACTATCTCAAAAATTATCGCTCTGATTCAAACAACTGATGAGTTATCTACTTAAATTTGATAAACAAAACGACTTACGTATTTTAAACATGCTAACCTTTAGCCCGGTAAGCAAATTAAAAAAAAAGCAATATGTAGGCTACACGAGAACGGAGACGTCTAGTAACCAAAACAAATGCGTTAAACAAATTCGTACACGTTATTTATCAATTTAACTCTAGGATTAAAGGATATACAACGAGAAACAACGTTTGACAACCTTTAAACAGTTTTAATAACTATCTCAAAAATTGTCGCTCTGATGCAAACAACTGATGAGTTATCTACTTAAATTTGATGAACAAAACGACTTACGTATTTTAAACATGCTAACCTTTAGCCCGGTAAGCAAATTAAAAAAAAACGCAATATGTAGGCTACACGAGAACGGAGACGTCGAGTAACCAAAACAAATGCGTTAAACAAATTCGTACACGTTATTTATCAATTTAACTCTAGAATTAAAGGATATACAACGAGAAACAACGTTTGACAACCTTTAAACAGTTTTAATAACTATCTCAAAAATTGTCGCTCTGATGCAAACAACTGATGAGTTATCTACTCAAATTTGTTGAACAAAACGACTTACGTATTTTAAGCATGCTAAACTTTAGCCCGGTAAGCAAATTAAAAAAAACGCATTATGTAGGCTACACGAGAACGGAGACGTCGAGTAACCAAAACAAATGCGTTAAACAAATTCGTACACGTTATTTATCAATTTAACTCTAGGATTAAAGGATATACAACGAGAAACAACGTTTGACAACCTTTAAACAGTTTTAATAACTATCTCAAAAATTGTCGCTCTGATGCAAACAACTGATGAGTTATCTACTTAAATTTGATGAACAAAACGACTTACGTATTTTAAACATGCTAACCTTTAGCCCGGTAAGCAAATTAAAAAAAAAAACGCAATATGAAGGCTACACGAGAACGGAGACGTCGAGTAACCAAAACAAATGCGTTAAACAAATTCGTACACGTTATTTAACAATTTAACTCTAGAATTAAAGGATATACAACGAGAAACAACGTTTGACAACCTTTAAACAGTTTTAATAACTATCTCAAAAATTATCGCTCTGATGCAAACAACTGATGAGTTATCTACTTAAATTTGATGAACAAAACGACTTACGTATTTTAAACATGCTAACCTTTAGCCCGGTAAGCAAATTAAAAAAAAAAGCAATATGTAGGCTACACGAGAACGGAGACGTCGAGTAACCAAAACAAATGCGTTAAACAAATTTGTACACGTTATTTATCAATTTAACTCTAGAATTAAAGGATATACAACGAGAAACAACGTTTGACAACCTTTAAACAGTTTTAATAACTATCTCAAAAATTATCGCTCTGATGCAAACAACTGATGAGTTATCTACTTATATTTGATGAACAAAACGACTTACGTATTTTAAGCATGCTAACCTTTAGCCCGGTAAGCAAATTAAAAAAAAACGCAATATGTAGGCTACACGAGAACGGAGACGTCGAGTAACCAAAACAAATGCGTTAAACAAATTCGTACACGTTATTTATCAATTTAACTCTAGAATTAAAGGATATACAACGAGAAACAACGTTTGACAACCTTTAAACAGTTTTAATAACTATCTCAAAAATTATCGCTCTGATGCAAACAACTGATGAGTTATCTACTTAAATTTGATGAACAAAACGACTTACGTATTTTAAACATGCTAACCTTTAGCCCGGTAAGCAAATTAAAAAAAAAAACGCAATATGTAGGCTACACGAGAACGGAGACGTCGAGTAACTAAAACAAATGCGTTAAACAAATTCGTACACGTTATTTATCAATTTAACTCTAGGATTAAAGGATATACAACGAGAAACAACGTTTGACAACCTTTAAAGAGTTTTAATAACTATCTCAAAAATTCTCGCTCTGATGCAAACAACTGATGAGTTATCTACTTAAATATGATGAACAAAACGACTTACGTATTTTAAACATGCTAACCTTTAGCCCGGTAAGCAAATTAAAAAAAAAAAACGCAATATGTAGGCTACACGAGAACGGAGACGTCGAGTAACCAAAACAAATGCGTTAAACAAATTCGTACACGTTATTTATCAATTTAACTCTAGAATTAAAGGATATACAACGAGAAACAACGTTTGACTACCTTTAAACAGTTTTAATAACTATCTCAAAAATTGTCGCTCTGATGCAAACAACTGATGAGTTATCTACTTAAATTTGATGAACAAAACGACTTACGTATTTTAAACATGCTAACCTTTAGCCCGGTAAGCAAATTAAAAAAAAAACGCAATATGTAGGCTACACGAGAACGGAGACGTCGAGTAACCAAAACAAATGCGTTAAACAAATTCGTACACGTTATTTATCAATTTAACTCTAGAATTAAAGGATATACAACGAGAAACAACGTTTGACAACCTTTAAACAGTTTTAATAACTATCTCAAAAATTATCGCTCTGATGCAAACAACTGATGAGTTATCTACTTAAATATGATGAACAAAACGACTTACGTATTTTAAACATGCTAACCTTTAGCCCGGTAAGCAAATTAAAAAAAAAACGCAATATGTAGGCTACACGAGAACGGAGACGTCGAGTAACCAAAACAAATGCGTTAAACAAATTCGTACACGTTATTTATCAATTTAACTCTAGAATTAAAGGATATACAACGAGAAACAACGTTTGACAACCTTTAAACAGTTTTAATAACTATCTCAAAAATTATCGCTCTGATGCAAACAACTGATGAGTTATCTACTTAAATATGATGAACAAAACGACTTACGTATTTTAAACATGCTAACCTTTAGCCCGGTAAGCAAATTAAAAAAAAAACGCAATATGTAGGCTACACGAGAACGGAGACGTCGAGTAACCAAAACAAATGCGTTAAACAAATTCGTACACGTTATTTATCAATTTAACTCTAGAATTAAAGGATATACAACGAGAAACAACGTTTGACAACCTTTAAACAGTTTTAATAACTATCTCAAAAATTATCGCTCTGATGCAAACAACTGATGAGTTATCTACTTAAATTTGATGAACAAAACGACTTACGTATTTTAAACATGCTAACCTTTAGCCCGGTAAGCAAATTAAAAAAAAAACGCAATATGTAGACTACACGAGAACGGAGACATCGAGTAACCAAAACAAATGCGTTAAACAAATTCGTACACGTTATTTATCAATTTAACTCTAGAATGAAAGGATATACAACGAGAAACAACGTTTGACAACCTTTAAACAGTTTTAATAACTATCTCAAAAATTGTCGCTCTGATGCAAACAACTGATGAGTTATCTACTTAAATTTGTTGAACAAAACGACTTACGTATTTTAAGCATGCTAACCTTTAGCCCGGTAAGCAAATTAAAAAAAAAACGCAATATGTAGGCTACACGAGAACGGAGACGTCGAGTAACCAAAACAAATGCGTTAAACAAATTCGTACACGTTATTTATCAATTTAACTCTAGAATTAAAGGATATACAACGAGAAAAAACGTTTGACAACCTTTAAACAGTTTTAATAACTATCTCAAAAATTGTCGCTCTGATGCAAACAACTGATGAGTTATCTACTTAAATTTGATGAACAAAACGACTTACGTATTTTAAACATGCTAACCTTTAGCCCGGTAAGCAAATTAAAAAAAAAACGCAATATGTAGGCTACACGAGAACGGACACGTCGAGTAACCAAAACAAATGCGTTAAACAAATTCGTACACGTTATTTATCAATTTAACTCTAGAATTAAAGGATATACAACGAGAAACAACGTTTGACAACCTTTAAACAGTTTTTATAACTATCTCAAAAATTATCGCTCTGATGCAAACAACTGATGAGTTATCTACTTAAATTTGATGAACAAAACGACTTACGTATTTTAAACATGCTAACCTTTAGCCCGGTAAGCAAATTAAAAAAAAAAGCAATATGTAGGCTACACGAGAACGGAGACGTCTAGTAACCAAAACAAATGCGTTAAACAAATTCGTACACTGACTTATCTTGTTTGGTTGATTTTCCGACAGGGTGGATAAATGATGTATATTGGAACGATTTTCCGTGTCAAATTTGGTTTTGAGACAAACCGGTTTCGGCGTTGTGCCATCATCAGTGTCGATTTTCGTTCTGATCTGTTGTTGTCATTTGTCCTGTATTTATAGTTCGTAGGTATATGAGCAGGTATTGTCAAATTGATGCTTGTGTATATTTAGTTATGTGAACGAACACACAGCACATACACATAACTAAATATACACAAGCATCAATTTGACAATACCTGCTCATATACCTACGAACTATAAATACAGGACAAATGACAACAACAGATCAGAACGAAAATCGACACTGATGATGGCACAACGCCGAAACCGGTTTGTCTCAAAACCAAATTTGACAAGGGATGACGGAAAATCGTTCCAATATACATCAAATTCGTACACGTTATTTATCAATTTAACTTTAGGATTAAAGGATACACAACGAGAAACAACGTTTGACAACCTTTAAACAGTTTTAATAACTATCTCAAAAATTGTCGCTCTGATGCAAACAACTGATGAGTTATCTACTTAAATTTGATGAACAAAACGACTTACGTATTTTAAACATGCTAACCTTTAGCCCGGTAAGCAAATTAAAAAAAACGCAATATGTAGGCTACACGAGAACGGAGACGTCGAGTAACCAAAACAAATGCGTTAAACAAATTCTTACACGTTATTTATCAATTTAACTCTAGAATTAAAGGATATACAACGAGAAACAACGTTTGACAACCTTTAAACAGTTTTAATACCTATCTCAAAAATTGTCGCTCTGATGCAAACAACTGATGAGTTATCTACTCAAATTTGTTGAACAAAACGACTTACGTATTTTAAGCATGCTAACCATTAGCCCGGTAAGCAAATTAAAAAAAAAACGCATTATGTAGGCTACACGAGAACGGAGACGTCGAGTAACCAAAACAAATGCGTTAAACAAATTCGTACACGTGATTTATCAATTTAACTCTAGGATTAAAGGATATACAACGAGAAACAACGTTTGACAACCTTTAAACAGTTTTAATAACTATCTCAAAAATTGTCGCTCTGATGCAAACAACTGATGAGTTATCTACTTAAATTTGATGAACAAAACGACTTACGTATTTTAAACATGCTAACCTTTAGCCCGGTAAGCAAATTAAAAAAAAACGCAATATGTAGGCTACACGGGAACGGAGACGTCGAGTAACCAAAACAAATGCGTTAAACAAATTCGTACACGTTATTTATCAATTTAACTCTAGAATTAAAGGATATACAACGAGAAACAACGTTTGACAATCTTTAAACAGTTTTAATAACTATCTCAAAAATTATCGCTCTGATGCAAACAACTGATGAGTTATCTACTTAAATTTGATGAACAAAACGACTTACGTATTTTAAACATGCTAACCTTTAGCCCGGTAAGCAAATTAAAAAAAAAAAGCAATATGTAGGCTACACGAGAACGGAGACGTCGAGTAACCAAAACAAATGCGTTAAACAAATTCGTACACGTTATTTATCAATTTAACTCTAGAATTAAAGGATATACAACGAGAAACAACGTTTGACAATCTTTAAACAGTTTTAATAACTATCTCAAAAATTATCGCTCTGATGCAAACAACTGATGAGTTATCTACTTAAATTTGATGAACAAAACGACTTACGTATTTTAAACATGCTAACCTTTAGCCCGGTAAGCAAATTAAAAAAAAAGCAATATGTAGGCTACACGAGAACGGAGACGTCTAGTAACCAAAACAAATGCGTTAAACAAATTCGTACACGTTATTTATCAATTTAACTCTAGGATTAAAGGATATACAACGAGAAACAACGTTTGACAACCTTTAAACAGTTTTAATAACTATCTCAAAAATTGTCGCTCTGATGCAAACAACTGATGAGTTATCTACTTAAATTTGATGAACAAAACGACTTACGTATTTTAAACATGCTAACCTTTAGCCCGGTAAGCAAATTAAAAAAAACGCAATATGTAGGCTACACGAGAACGGAGACGTCGAGTAACCAAAACAAATGCGTTAAACAAATTCGTACACGTTATTTATCAATTTAACTCTAGAATTAAAGGATATACAACGAGAAACAACGTTTGACAACCTTTAAACAGTTTTAATAACTATCTCAAAAATTGTCGCTCTGATGCAAACAACTGATGAGTTATCTACTCAAATTTGTTGAACAAAACGACTTACGTATTTTAAGCATGCTAACCTTTAGCCCGGTAAGCAAATTAAAAAAAAACGCATTATGTAGGCTACACGAGAACGGAGACGTCGAGTAACCAAAACAAATGCGTTAAACAAATTCGTACACGTTATTTATCAATTTAACTCTAGGATTAAAGGATATACAACGAGAAACAACGTTTGACAACCTTTAAACAGTTTTAATAACTATCTCAAAAATTGTCGCTCTGATGCAAACAACTGATGAGTTATCTACTTAAATTTGATGAACAAAACGACTTACGTATTTTAAACATGCTAACCTTTAGCCCGGTAAGCAAATTAAAAAAAAAACGCAATATGTAGGCTACACGAGAACGGAGACGTCGAGTAACCAAAACAAATGCGTTAAACAAATTCGTACACGTTATTTATCAATTTAACTCTAGAATTAAAGGATATACAACGAGAAACAACGTTTGACAACCTTTAAACAGTTTTAATAACTATCTCAAAAATTATCGCTCTGATGCAAACAACTGATGAGTTATCTACTTAAATTTGATGAACAAAACGACTTACGTATTTTAAACATGCTAACCTTTAGCCCGGTAAGCAAATTAAAAAAAAAAAGCAATATGTAGGCTACACGAGAACGGAGACGTCGAGTAACCAAAACAAATGCGTTAAACAAATTCGTACACGTTATTTATCAATTTAACTCTAGAATTAAAGGATATACAACGAGAAACAACGTTTGACAACCTTTAAACAGTTTTAATAACTATCTCAAAAATTATCGCTCTGATGCAAACAACTGATGAGTTATCTACTTATATTTGATGAACAAAACGACTTACGTATTTTAAGCATGCTAACCTTTAGCCCGGTAAGCAAATTAAAAAAAAAACGCAATATGTAGGCTACACGAGAACGGAGACGTCGAGTAACCAAAACAAATGCGTTAAACAAATTCGTACACGTTATTTATCAATTTAACTCTAGAATTAAAGGATATACAACGAGAAACAACGTTTGACAACCTTTAAACAGTTTTAATAACTATCTCAAAAATTATCGCTCTGATGCAAACAACTGATGAGTTATCTACTTAAATTTGATGAACAAAACGACTTACGTATTTTAAACATGCTAACCTTTAGCCCGGTAAGCAAATTAAAAAAAAAAACGCAATATGTAGGCTACACGAGAACGGAGACGTCGAGTAACTAAAACAAATGCGTTAAACAAATTCGTACACGTTATTTATCAATTTAACTCTAGGATTAAAGGATATACAACGAGAAACAACGTTTGACAACCTTTAAACAGTTTTAATAACTATCTCAAAAATTCTCGCTCTGATGCAAACAACTGATGAGTTATCTACTTAAATATGATGAACAAAACGACTTAACGTATTTTAAACATGCTAACCTTTAGCCCGGTAAGCAAATTAAAAAAAGAAACGCAATATGTAGGCTACACGAGAACGGAGACGTCGAGTAACCAAAACAAATGCGTTAAACAAATTCGTACACGTTATTTATCAATTTAACTCTAGAATTAAAGGATATACAACGAGAAACAACGTTTGGACTACCTTTAAACAGTTTTAATAACTATCTCAAAAATTGTCGCTCTGATGCAAACAACTGATGAGTTATCTACTCAAATTTGTTGAAACAAAACGACTTACGTAATTTTAAACATGCTAACCTTTAGCCCGGTAAGCAAATTAAAAAAAAAAAACGCAATATGTAGGTTACACGAGAACGGAGACGTCGAAGTAACAAAACAAATGCGTTAAACAAATTCCGTACACGTTATTATCAATTTAACTCTAGAATTAAAGGGATATACAACGAGAAACAACGTTTGACAACGTTTTAAACAGTTTTAATAACTATCTCAAAAATTATCGCTCTGATGCAAACAACTGATGAGTTATCTACTTAAATATGATGAACAAAACGACTTACGTATTTTAAACATGCTAACCTTTAGCCCGGTAAGCAAATTAAAAAAAAAACGCAATATGTAGGCTACACGAGAACGGAGACGTCGAGTAACCAAAACAAATGCGTTAAACAAATTCGTACACGTTATTTTATCAATTTAACTCTAGAATTAAAGGATATACAACGAAAACAACGTTTGACAACCTTTAAACAGTTTTAATAACTATCTCAAAAATTATCGCTCTGATGCAAACAACTGATGAGTTATCTACTTAAATTTGATGAACAAAACGACTTACGTATTTTAAACATGCTACCTTTAGCCCGGTAAGCAAATTAAAAAAAAAAACGCAATATGTAGGCTACACGAGAACGGAGACGTCGAGTAACCAAAACAAATGCGTTAAACAAATTCGTACACGTTATTTATCAATTTAACTCTAGAATTAAAGGATATACAACGAGAAACAACGTTTGATAACCTTTTAAACAGTTTTAATAACTATTATATCAAAAAATTATCGCTCTGATGCAAACAACTGATGAGTTATCTACTTATATTTGATGAACAAAACGACTTACGTATTTTAAGCATGCTAACCTTTAGCCCGGTAAGCAAATTAAAAAAAAAACGCAATATGTAGGGCTACACGAGAACGGAGACGTCGAGTAACCAAAACAAATGCGTTAAACAAATTCGTACACGTTATTTATCAATTTAACTCTAGAATTAAAGGATATACAACGAGAAACAACGTTTGACAACCTTTAAACAGTTTTAATAACTATCTCAAAAATTATCGCCTCTGATGCAAAACAACTGATGAAGTTATCTACTTAAATTTGGATGAACAAAACGACTTACGTATTTTAAACATGCTAACCTTTAGCCCGGTAAGCAAATTAAAAAAAAAAACGCAATATGTAGGCTACACGAGAACGGAGACGTCGAGTAACTCAAAACAAATTGCGTTAAACAAATTCGTACACGTTATTTATCAATTTAACTCTAGGATTAAAGGATATACAACGAGAAACAACGTTTGACAACCTTTAAACAGTTTTAATAACTATCTCAAAAATTCTCGCTCTGATGCAAACAACTGATGAGTTATCTACTTAAATAGATGAACAAAACGACTTACGTATTTTAAACATGCTAACCTTTAGCCCGGTAAGCAAATTTAAAAAAAAAACGCAATATGTAGGCTACACGAGAACGGAGACGTCGAGTAACCAAAACAAATGCGTTAAACAAATTCGTACACGTTTATTTATCAATTTAACTCTAGAGTTAAAGGATATACAACGAGAAACAACGTTTGACAACCTTTAAACAGTTTTAATAACTATCTCAAAAATTGTCGCTCTGATGCAAACAACTGATGAGTTATCTACTCAAATTTGTGAACAAAACGACTTACGTATTTTAAACATGCAAACCTTTAGCCCGGTAAGCAAATTAAAAAAAAAAACGCAATATGTAAGCTACACGAGAACGGAGACGTCGAGTAACCAAAACAAATGCGTTAAACAAATTCGTACAAGTTATTTATCAATTAACTCTAGAATTAAAGGATATACAACGAGAAACAACGTTTGACAACCTTTAAACAGTTTTAATAACTATCTCAAAAATTATCCGCTCTGATGCAAACAACTGATAAGTTATCTACTTAAATATGATGAACACCTTTTAGCCTCGGTAAGCAAATTAAAAAAAAAACGTCATATGTAGGCTACACGAGAACGGAGACGTCGAGTAACCAAAACAAATGCGGTAAACAAATTCGTACACGTTATTTATCAATTTAACTCTAGAATTAAAGGATATACAACGAGAAACAATGTTTGACAACCTTTAACAGTTTTAATAACTATCTCAAAAATTATCGCTCTGATGCAAACAACTGATGAGTTATCTACTTAAATTGATGAACAAAACGACTACGTATTTTAAACATGCTAACCTTTAGCCCGGTAAGCAAATTAAAAAAAAAAACGCAATATGTAGGCTACACGAGAACGGAGACGTCGAGTAACTAAAACAAATGCGTTAAACAAATTCGTACACGTTATTTATTCAATTTTAACTCTAGAATTAAAGGATATACAACGAGAAACAACGTTTGACAACCTTTAAACAGTTTTAATAACTATCTCAAAAATTATCGCTCTGATGCAAACCAAACTGATGAGTTATCTACTTAAATTTGTTGAACAAAACGACTTACGTATTTTAAGCATGCTAACCTTTAGCCCGGTAAGCAAATTAAAAAAAAAACGCAATATGTAGGCTAAACGAGAACGGAGACGTCGAGTAACCAAAACAAATGCGCTAAACAAATTCGTACACGTTATTTATCAATTTAACTCTAGAATTAAAGGATATACAACGAGAAACAACGTTTGACAACCTTTAAACAGTTTTAATAACTATCTCAAAAATTGTCGCTCTGATGCAAACAACTGATGAGTTATCTACTCAAATTTGTTGAACAAAACGACTTACGTATTTTAAACATGCTAACCTTTAGCCCGGTAAGCAAATTAAAAAAAAAACGCAATATGTAGGCTACACGAGAACGGAGACGTCGAGTAACCAAAACAAATGCGTTAAACAAATTCGTACACGTTATTTATCAATTTAACTCTAGAATTAAATGATATACAACGAGAAACAACGTTTGACAACCTTTAAACAGTTTTAATAACTATCTCAAAAATTATCGCTCTGATGCAAACAACTGATGAGTTATCTACTTAAATATGATGAACAAAACGACTTACGTATTTTAAACATGCTAACCTTTAGCCCGGTAAGCAAATTAAAAAAAAAAAGCAATATGTAGGCTACACGAGAACGGACACGTCGAGTAACCAAAACAAATGCGTTAAACAAATTCGTACACGTTATTTATCAATTTAACTCTAGAATTAAAGGATATACAACGAGAAACAACGTTTGACAACCTTTAAACAGTTTTAATAACTATCTCAAAAATTATCGCTCTGATGCAAACAACTGATGAGTTATCTACTTAAATATGATGAACAAAACGACTTATGTAGGCTACACGAGAACGGAGACGTCGAGTAACCAAAACAAATGCGTTAAACAAATTCGTACACGTTATTTATCAATTTAACTCTAGAATTAAAGGATATACAACGAGAAACAACGTTTGACAACCTTTAAACAGTTTTAATAACTATCTCAAAAATTATCGCTCTGATGCAAACAACTGATGAGTTATCTACTTAAATTTGATGAACAAAACGACTTACGTATTTTAAACATGCTAACCTTTAGCCCGGTAAGCAAATTAAAAAAAAAAAAAGCCATATATAGGCTACAGGAGAACGGAGACGTCGAGTAACCAAAACAAATGCGTTAAACAAATTCGTACACGTTATTTATCAATTTAACTCTAGAATTAAAGGATATACAACGAGAAACAACGTTTGACAACCTTTAAACAGTTTTAATAACTATCTCAAAAATTATCGCTCTGATGCAAACAACTGATGAGTTATCTACTTAAATATGATGAACAAAACGACTTACGTATTTTAAACATGCTAACCTTTAGCCCGGTAAGCAAATTAAAAAAAAAAACGCAATATGTAGGCTACACGAGAACGGAGACGTCGAGTAACCAAAACAAATGCGTTAAACAAATTCGTACACGTTATTTATCAATTTAACTCTAGAATTAAAGGATATACAACGAGAAACAACGTTTGACAACCTTTAAACAGTTTTAATAACTATCTCAAAAATTATCGCTCTGATGCAAACAACTGATGAGTTATCTTCTTAAATTTGATGAACAAAACGACTTACGTATTTTAAACATGCTAACCTTTAGCCCGGTAAGCAAATTAAAAAAAAAAACGCAATATGTAGGCTACACGAGAACGGAGACGTCGAGTAACCAAAACAAATGCGTTAAACAAATTCGTACACGTTATTTATCAATTTAACTCTAGAATTAAAGGATATACAACGAGAAACAACGTTTGACAACCTTTAAACAGTTTTAATAACTATCTCAAAAATTGTCGATCTGATGCAAAAAACTGATGAGTTATCTACTCAAATTTGTTGAACAAAACGACTTACGTATTTTAAACATGCTAACCTTTAGCCCGGTAAGCAAATTAAAAAAAAAATGCAATATGTAGGCTACACGAGAACGGAGACGTCGAGTAACCAAAACAAATGCGTTAAACAAATTTGTACACGTTATTTATCAATTTAACTCTAGAATTAAAGGATATACAACGAGAAACAACGTTTGACAACCTTTAAACAGTTTTAATAACTATCTCAAAAATTATCGCTCTGATGCAAACAACTGATGAGTTATCTACTTAAATTTGTTGAACAAAACGACTTACGTATTTTACACATGCTAACCTTTAGCCCGGTAAGCAAATTAAAAAAAAAACGCAATTTGTAGGCTACACGAGAACGGAGACGTCGAGTAACCAAAACAAATGCGTTAAACAAATTCGTACACGTTATTTATCAATTTAACTCTAGAATTAAAGGATATACAACGAGAAACAACGTTTGACAACCTTTAAGCAGTTTTAATAACTATCTCAAAAATTATCGCTCTGATGCAAACAACTGATGAGTTATCTACTTAAATATGATGAACAAAACGACTTACGTATTTTAAACATGCTAACCTTTAGCCCGATAAGCAAATTAAAAAAAAAAACGCAATATGTAGGCTACACGAGAACGGAGACGTCGAGTAACCAAAACAAATACGTTAAACAAATTCGTACACGTTATTTATCAATTTAACTCTAGAATTAAAGGATATACAACGAGAAACAACGTTTGACAACCTTTAAACAGTTTTAATAACTATCTCAAAAATTGTCGCTCTCATGCAAACAACTGATGAGTTATATACTTAAATTTGTTGAACAAAACGACTTACGTATTTTAAACATGCTAACCTTTAGCCCGGTAAGCAAATTAAAAAAAAAACGCAATATGTAGGCTACACGAGAACGGAGACGTCGAGTAACCAAAACAAATGCGTAAAACAAATTCGTACACGTTATTTATCAATTTAACTCTAGAATTAAAGGATATACAACGAGAAACAACGTTCGACAACCTTTAAACAGTTTTAATAACTATCTCAAAAATTGTCGCTCTGATGCAAACAACTGATGAGTTATCTACTTAAATATGATGAACAAAACGACTTACGTATTTTAAACATGCTAACCTTTAGCCCGGTAAGCAAATTAAAAAAAAAAACTCAATATGTAGGCTACACGAGAACGGAGACGTCGAGTAACCAAAACAAATGCGTTAAACAAATTCGTACGCGTTATTTATCAATCTAACTCTAGAATTAAAGGATATACAACGAGAAACAACGTTTGACAACCTTTAAACAGTTTTAATAACTATCTCAAAAATTATCGCTCTGATGCAAACAACTGATGAGTTATCTACTTAAATATGATGAACAAAACGACTTACGTATTTTAAACATGCTAACCTTTAGCCCGGTAAGCAAATTAAAAAAAAACGCAATATGTAGGCTACACGAGAACGGAGACGTCGAGTAACCAAAACAAATGCATTAAACAAATTCGTACACGTTATTTATCAATTTAACTCTAGAATTAAAGGATATACAACGAGAAACAACGTTTGACAACCTTTAAAGAGTTTTAATAACTATCTCAAAAATTATCGCTCTGATGCAAACAACTGATGAGTTATCTACTTAAATATGATGAACAAAACGACTTACGTATTTTAAACATGCTAACCTTTAGCCCGGTAAGCAAATTAAAAAAAAAACGCAATATGTAGGCTACACGAGAACGGAGACGTCGAGTAACCAAAACAAATGCGTTAAACAAATTCGTACACGTTATTTATCAATTTAACTCTAGAATTAAAGAATATACAACGAGAAACAACGTTTGACAACCTTTAAACAGTTTTAATAACTATCTCAAAAATTATCGCTCTGATGCAAACAACTGAAGAGTTATCTACTTAAATTTGATGAACAAAACGACTTACGTATTTTAAACATGCTAACCTTTAGCCCGGTAAGCAAATTAAAAAAAAACGCAATATGTAGGCTACACGAGAACGGAGACGTCGAGTAACCAAAACAAATGCGTTAAACAAATTCGTACACGTTATTTATCAATTTAACTCTAGAATTAAAGGATATACAACGAGAAACAACGTTCGACAACCTTTAAACAGTTTTAATAACTATCTCAAAAATTATCGCTCTGATGCAAACAACTGATGAGTTATCTACTTAAATTTGATGAACAAAACGACTTACGTATTTTAAACATGCTAACCTTTAGCCCGGTAAGCAAATTAAAAAAAAAACGCAATATGTAGGCTACACGAGAACGGAGACGTCGAGTAACCAAAACAAATGCGTTAAACAAATTCGTACACGTTATTTATCAATTTAACTCTAGGATTAAAGGATATACAACGAGAAACAACGTTTGACAACCTTTAAACAGTTTTAATAACTATCTCAAAAATTATCGCTCTGATGCAAACAACTGATGAGTTATCTACTTAAATATGATGAACAAAACGACTTACGTATTTTAAACATGCTAACCTTTAGCCCGGTAAGCAAACTAAAAAAAAACGCAATATGTAGGCTACACGAGAACGGAGACGTCGAGTAACCAAAACAAATGCGTTAAACAAATTCGTACACGTTATTTATCAATTTAACTCTAGAATTAAAGGATATACAACGAGAAACAACGTTTGACAACCTTTAAACAGTTTTAATAACTATCTCAAAAATTATCGCTCTGATGCAAACAACTGATGAGTTATCTACTTAAATTTGATGAACAAAACGACTTACGTATTTTAAACATGCTAACCTTTAGCCCGGTAAGCAAATTAAAAAAAAACGCAATATGTAGGCTACACGAGAACGGAGACGTCGAGTAACCAAAACAAATGCGTTAAACAAATTCGTACACGTTATTTATCAATTTAACTCTAGGATTAAAGGATATACAACGAGAAACAACGTTTGACAACCTTTAAACAGTTTTAATAACTATCTCAAAAATTGTCGCTCTGATGCAAACAACTGATGAGTTATCTACTTAAATTTGATGAACAAAACGACTTACGTATTTTAAACATGCTAACCTTTAGCCCGGTAAGCAAATTAAAAAAAAAACGCAATATGTAGGCTACACGAGAACGGAGACGTCGAGTAACCAAAACAAATGCGTTAAACAAATTCGTACACCTTATTTATCAATTAACTCTAGAATTAAAGGATATACAACGAGAAACAACGTTTGACAACCTTTAAACAGTTTTAATAACTATCTCAAAAATTGTCGCTCTGAAGCAAACAACTGATGAGTTATCTACTTAAATATGATGAACAAAACGACTTACGTATTTTAAACATGCTAACCTTTAGCCCGGTAAGCAAATTAAAAAAAAAACGCAATATGTAGGCTACAGGAGAACGGAGACGTCGAGTAACCAAAACAAATGCGTTAAACAAATTCGTACACGTTATTTATCAATTTAACTCTAGAATTAAAGGATATACAACGAGAAACAACGTTTGACAACCTTTAAACAGTTTTAATAACTATCTCAAAAATTATCGCTCTGATGCAAACAACTGATGAGTTATCTACTTAAATTTGTTGAACAAAACGACTTACGTATTTTAAGCATGATAACATTTAGCCCGGTAAGCAAATTAAAAAAAAAACGCAATATGTAGGCTACACGAGAACGGAGACGTCGAGTAACCAAAACAAATGCGTTAAACAAATTCGTACACGTTATTTATCAATTTAACTCTAGAATTAAAGGATATACAACGAGAAACAACGTTTGACAACCTTTAAACAGTTTTAATAACTATCTCAAAAATTATCGCTCTGATGCAAACAACTGATGAGTTATCTACTTAAATATGATGAACAAAACGACTTTCGTATTTTAAACATGCTAACCTTTAGCCCGGTAAGCAAATTAAAAAAAAAGCGCAATATGTAGGCTACACGAGAACGGAGACGTCAAGTAACCAAAACAAATGCGTTAAACAAATTCGTACACGTTATTTATCAATTTAACTCTAGAATTAAAGGATATACAACGAGAAACAACGTTTGACAACCTTTAAACAGTTTTAATAACTATCTCAAAAATTATCGCTCTGATGCAAACAAATGATGAGTTATCTACTTAAATTTGTTGAACAAAACGACTTACGTATTTTAAGCATGCTAACATTTAGCCCGGTAAGCAAATTAAAAAAAAAACGCAATATGTAGGCTACACGAGAACGGAGACGTCGAGTAACCAAAACAAATGCGTTAAACAAATTCGTACACGTTATTTATCAATTTAACTCTAGAATTAAAGGATATACAACGAGAAACAACGTTTGACAACCTTTAAACAGTTTTAATAACTATCTCAAAAATTGTCGCTCTGATGCAAACAACTGATGAGTTATCTACTTAAATTTGATGAACAAAACGACTTACGTATTTTAAACATGCTAACCTTTAGCCCGGTAAGCAAATTAAAAAAAAAACGCAATATGTAGGCTACACGAGAACGGAGACGTCGAGTAACCAAAACAAATGCGTTAAACAAATTCGTACACGTTATTTATCAATTTAACTCTAGAATTAAAGGATATACAACGAGAAACAACGTTTGACAACCTTTAAACAGTTTTAATAACTATCTCAAAAATTATCGCTCTGATGCAAACAACTGATGAGTTATCTACTTAAATATGATGAACAAAACGACTTACGTATTTTAAACATGCTAACCTTTAGCCCGGTAAGCAAATTAAAAAAAAAACGCAATATGTAGGCTACACGAGAACGGAGACGTCGAGTAACCAAAACAAATGCGTTAAACAAATTCGTACACGTTATTTATCAATTTAACTCTAGAATTAAAGGATATACAACGAGAAACAACGTTTGACAACCTTTAAACAGTTTTAATAACTATCTCAAAAATTGTCGCTCTGAAGCAAACAACTGATGAGTTATCTACTTAAATATGATGAACAAAACGACTTACGTATTTTAAACATGCTAACCTTTAGCCCGGTAAGCAAATTAAAAAAAAAAACGCAATATGTAGGCTACACGAGAACGGAGACGTCGAGTAACCAAAACAAATGCGTTAAACA
This sequence comes from Eurosta solidaginis, assembly GCF_040869045.1. Taxonomy (NCBI): domain Eukaryota; kingdom Metazoa; phylum Arthropoda; class Insecta; order Diptera; family Tephritidae; genus Eurosta; species Eurosta solidaginis. Next base: position 273,188 of record NW_027136984.1, read on the forward strand.
AATTCGTACACGTTATTTATCAATTTAACTCTAGAATTAAAGGATATACAACGAGAAACAACGTTTGACAACCTTTAAACAGTTTTAATAACTATCTCAAAAATTATCGCTCTGATGCAAACAACTGATGAGTTATCTACTTAAATATGATGAACAAAACGACTTACGTATTTTAAACATGCTAACCTTTAGCCCGGTAAGCAAATTAAAAAAAAAACGCAATATGTAGGCTACACGAGAACGGAGACGTCGAGTAACCAAAACAAATGCGTTAAACAAATTCGTACACGTTATTTATCAATTTAACTCTAGAATTAAAGGATATACAACGAGAAACAACGTTTGACAACCTTTAAACAGTTTTAATAACTATCTCAAAAATTGTCGCTCTGAAGCAAACAACTGATGAGTTATCTACTTAAATATGATGAACAAAACGACTTACGTATTTTAAACATGCTAACCTTTAGCCCGGTAAGCAAATTAAAAAAAAAAACGCAATATGTAGGCTACACGAGAACGGAGACGTCGAGTAACCAAAACAAATGCGTTAAACAAATTCGTACACGTTATTTATCAATTTAACTCTAGAATTAAAGGATATACAACGAGAAACAACGTTTGACAACCTTTAAACAGTTTTAATAACTATCTCAAAAATTATCGCTCTGATGCAAACAACTGATGAGTTATCTACTTAAATTTGATGAACAAAACGACTTACGTATTTTAAACATGCTAACCTTTAGCCCGGTAAGCAAATTAAAAAAAAAAACGCAATATGTAGGCTACACGAGAACGGAGACGTCGAGTAACCAAAACAAATGCGTTAAACAAATTCGTACACGTTATTTATCAATTTAACTCTAGGATTAAAGGATATACAACGAGAAACAACGTTTGACAACCTTTAAACAGTTTTAATAACTATCTCAAAAATTGTCGCTCTGATGCAAACAACTGATGAGTTATCTACTTAAATTTGATGAACAAAACGACTTACGTATTTTAAGCATGCTAACCTTTAGCCCGGTAAGCAAATTAAAAAAAAAACGCAATATGTAGGCTACACGAGAACGGAGACGTCGAGTAACCAAAACAAATACGCTAAACAAATTCGTACACGTTATTTATCAATTTAACTCTAGAATTAAAGGATATACAACGAGAAACAACGTTTGACAACCTTTAAAAGTTTTAATAACTATCTCAAAAATTGTCGCTCTGATGCAAACAACTGATGAGTTATCTACTCAAATTTGTTGAACAAAACGACTTACGTATTTTAAGCATGCTAACCTTTAGCCCGGTAAGCAAATTAAAAAAAAAACGCAATATGTAGGCTACACGAGAACAGAGACGTCGAGTAACCAAAACAAATGCGTTAAACAAATTCGTACACGTTATTTATCAATATAACTCTAGAATTAAAGGATATACAACGAGAAACAACGTTTGACAACCTTTAAACAGTTTTAATAACTATCTCAAAAATTATCGCTCTGATGCAAACAACTGATGAGTTATCTACTTAAATATGATGAACAAAACGACTTACGTATTTTAAACATGCTAACCTTTAGCCCGGTAAGCAAATTAAAAAAAAAAACGCAATATGTAGGCTACACGAGAACGGAGACGTCGAGTAACCAAAACAAATGCGTTAAACAAATTCGTACACGTTATTTATCAATTTAACTCTAGAATTAAAGGATATACAACGAGAAACAACGTTTGACAACCTTTAAACAGTTTTAATAACTATCTCAAAAATTATCGCTCTGATGCAAACAACTGATGAGTTATCTACTTAAATTTGATGAACAAAACGACTTACGTATTTTAAACATGCTAACCTTTAGCCCGGTAAGCAAATTAAAAAAAAAACGCAATATGTAGGCTACACGAGAACGGAGACGTCGAGTAACCAAAACAAATGCGTTCAACAAATTCGTACACGTTATTTATCAATTTAACTCTAGAATTAAAGGATATACAACGAGAAACAACGTTTGACAACCTTTAAACAGTTTTAATAACTATCTCAAAAATTATCGCTCTGATGCAAACAACTGATGAGTTATCTACTTAAATTTGTTGAACAAAACGACTTACGTATTTTAAACATGCTAACCTTTAGCCCGGTAAGCAAATTTAAAAAAAAACGCAATATGTAGGCTACACGAGAACGGAGACGTCGAGTAACCAAAACAAATGCGTTAAACAAATTCGTACACGTTATTTATCAATTTAACTCTAGAATTAAAGGATATACAACGAGAAACAACGTTTGACAACCTTTAAACAGTTTTAATAACTATCTCAAAAATTATCGCTCTGATGCAAACAAATGATGAGTTATCTACTTAAATTTGTTGAACAAAACGACTTACGTATTTTAAGCATGCTAACATTTAGCCCGGTAAGCAAATTAAAAAAAAAACGCAATATGTAGGCTACACGAGAACGGAGACGTCGAGTAACCAAAACAAATGCGTTAAACAAATTCGTACACGTTATTTATCAATTTAACTCTAGAATTAAAGGATATACAACGAGAAACAACGTTTGACAACCTTTAAACAGTTTTAATAACTATCTCAAAAATTGTCGCTCTGATGCAAACAACTGATGAGTTATCTACTTAAATTTGATGAACAAAACGACTTACGTATTTTAAACATGCTAACCTTTAGCCCGGTAAGCAAATTAAAAAAAAAACGCAATATGTAGGCTACACGAGAACGGAGACGTCGAGTAACCAAAACAAATGCGTTAAACAAATTCGTACACGTTATTTATCAATTTAACTCTAGAATTAAAGGATATACAACGAGAAACAACGTTTGACAACCTTTAAACAGTTTTAATAACTATCTCAAAAATTATCGCTCTGATGCAAACAACTGATGAGTTATCTACTTAAATATGATGAACAAAACGACTTACGTATTTTAAACATGCTAACCTTTAGCCCGGTAAGCAAATTAAAAAAAAAACGCAATATGTAGGCTACACGAGAACGGAGACGTCGAGTAACCAAAACAAATGCGTTAAACAAATTCGTACACGTTATTTATCAATTTAACTCTAGAATTAAAGGATATACAACGAGAAACAACGTTTGACAACCTTTAAACAGTTTTAATAACTATCTCAAAAATTATCGCTCTGATGCAAACAACTGATGAGTTATCTACTTAAATTTGATGAACAAAACGACTTACGTATTTTAAACATGCTAACCTTTAGCCCGGTAAGCAAATTAAAAAAAAAAACGCAATATGTAGGCTACACGAGAACGGAGACGTCGAGTAACCAAAACAAATGCGTTAAACAAATTCGTACACGTTATTTATCAATTTAACTCTAGAATTAAAGGATATACAACGAGAAACAACGTTTGACAACCTTTAAACAGTTTTAATAACTATCTCAAAAATTATCGCTCTGATGCAAACAACTGATGAGTTATCTACTTAAATTTGATGAACAAAACGACTTACGTATTTTAAACATGCTAACCTTTAGCCCGGTAAGCAAATTAAAAAAAAAAAACGCAATATGTAGGCTACACGAGAACGGAGACGTCGAGTAACCAAAACAAATGCGTTAAACAAATTCGTACACGTTATTTATCAATTTAACTCTAGAATTAAAGGATATACAACGAGAAACAACGTTTGACAACCTTTAAACAGTTTTAATAACTATCTCAAAAATCTAACCTTTAGCCCGGTAAGCAAATTAAAAAAAAAAACGCAATATGTAGGCTACACGAGAACGGAGACGTCGAGTAACCAAAACAAATGCGTTAAACAAATTCGTACACGCTATTTATCAATTTAACTCTAGAATTAAAGGATATACAACGAGAAACAACGTTTGACAACCTTTAAACAGTTTTAATAACTATCTCAAAAATTATCGCTCTGATACAAACAACTGATGAGTTATCTACTTAAATATGATGAACAAAACGACTTACGTATTTTAAACATGCTAACCTTTAGCAAAAAAAACGCAATATGTAGGCTACACGAGAACAGAGACGTCGAGTAACCAAAACAAATGCGTTAAACAAATTCGTACACGTTATTTATCAATTTAACTCTAGAATTAAAGGATATACAACGAGAAACAACGTTTGACAACCTTTAAACAGTTTTAATAACTATCTCAAAAATTATCGCTCTGATGCAAACAACTGATGAGTTATCTACTTAAATATGATGAACAAAACGACTTACGTATTTTAAACATGCTAACCTTTAGCCCGGTAAGAAAATCAAAAAAAAAACGCAATATGTAGGCTACACGAGAACGGAGACGTCGAGTAACAAAAACAAATGCGTTAAACAAATTCGTACACGTTATTTATCAATTTAACTCTAGAATTAAAGGATATACAACGAGAAACAACGTTTGACAACCTTTAAACAGTTTTAATAACTATCTCAAAAATTATCGAGTTATCTACTCAAATTTGTTGAACAAAACGACTTACGTATTTTAAGCATGCTAACCTTTAGCCCGGTAAGCAAATTAAAAAAAAACGCAATATGTAGGCTACACGAGAACAGAGACGTCGAGTAACCAAAACAAATGCGTTAAACAAATTCGTACACGTTATTTATCAATTTAACTCTAGAATTAAAGGATATACAACGAGAAACAACGTTTGACAACGTTTAAACAGTTTTAATAACTATCTCAAAAATTATCGCTCTGATGCAAACAACTGATGAGTTATCTACTTAAATTTGATGAACAAAACGACTTACGTATTTTAAACATGCTAACCTTTAGCCCGGTAAGCAAATTAAAAAAAAAACGCAATATGTAGGCTACACGAGAACAGAGACGTCGAGTAACCAAAACAAATGCGTTAAACAAATTCGTACATGTTATTTATCAATTTAGCTCTAGAATTAAAGGATATACAACGAGAAACAACGTTTGACAACCTTTAAACAGTTTTAATAACTATCTCAAAAATTATCGCTCTGATGCAAACAACTGATGAGTTATCTACTTAAATTTGTTGAACAAAACGACATACGTATTTTAAGCATGCTAACATTTAGCCCGGTAAGCAAATTAAAAAAAAAACGCAATATGTAGGCTACACGAGAACGGAGACGTCGAGTAACCAAAACAAATGCGTTAAACAAATTCGTACACGTTATTTATCAATTTAACTCTAGAATTAAAGGATATACAACGAGAAACAACGTTTGACAACCTTTAAACAGTTTTAATAACTATCTCAAAAATTGTCGCTCTGATGCAAACAACTGATGAGTTATCTACTTAAATTTGATGAACAAAACGACTTACGTATTTTAAACATGCTAACCTTTAGCCCGGTAAGCAAATTAAAAAAAAAACGCAATATGTAGGCTACACGAGAACGGAGACGTCGAGTAACCAAAACAAATGCGTTAAACAAATTCGTACACGTTATTTATCAATTTAACTCTACAATTAAAGGATATACAACGAGAAACAACGTTTGACAACCTTTAAACAGTTTTAATAACTATCTCAAAAATTATCGCTCTGATGCAAACAACTGATGAGTTATCTACTTAAATATGATGAACAAAACGACTTACGTATTTTAAACATGCTAACCTTTAGCCCGGTAAGCAAATTAAAAAAAAAACGCAATATGTAGGCTACACGAGAACGGAGACGTCGAGTAACCAAAACAAATGCGTTAAACAAATTCGTACACGTTATTTATCAATTTAACTCTAGAATTAAAGGATATACAACGAGAAACAACGTTTGACAACCTTTAAACAGTTTTAATAACTATCTCAAAAATTATCGCTCTGATGCAAACAACTGATGAGTTATCTACTTAAATTTGATGAACAAAACGACTTACGTATTTTAAACATGCTAACCTTTAGCCCGGTAAGCAAATTAAAAAAAAAACGCAATATGTAGGCTACACGAGAACGGAGACGTCGAGTAACGAAAACAAATGCGTTAAACAAATTCGTACACGTTATTTATCAATTTAACTCTAGAATTAAAGGATATACAACGAGAAACAACGTTTGACAACCTTTAAACAGTTTTAATAACTATCTCAAAAATCTAACCTTTAGCCCGGTAAGCAAATTAAAAAAAAAAACGCAATATGTAGGCTACACGAGAACGGAGACGTCGAGTAACCAAAACAAATGCGTTAAACAAATTCGTACACGCTATTTATCAATTTAACTCTAGAATTAAAGGATATACAACGAGAAACAACGTTTGACAACCTTTAAACAGTTTTAATAACTATCTCAAAAATTATCGCTCTGATGCAAACAACTGATGAGTTATCTACTTAAATATGATGAACAAAACGACTTACGTATTTTAAACATGCTAACCTTTAGCCCGGTAAGCTAATTAAAAAAAAAACGCAATATGTAGGCTACACGAGAACGGAGACGTCGAGTAACCAAACCAAATGCGTTAAACAAATTCGTACACGTTATTTATCAATTTAACTCTAGAATTAAAGGATATACAACGAGAAACAACGTTTGACAACCTTTAAACAGTTTTAATAACTATCTCAAAAATTATCGCTCTGATGCAAACAACTGATGAGTTATCTACTTAAATATGATGAACAAAACGACTTACGTATTTTAAACATGCTAACCTTTAGCCCGGTAAGCAAATTAAAAAAAAACGCAATATGTAGGCTACACGAGAACGGAGACGTCGAGTAACCAAAACAAATGCGTTAAACAAATTCGTACACGTTATTTATCAATTTAACTCTAGAATTAAAGGATATACAACGAGAAACAACGTTTGACAACCTTTAAACAGTTTTAATAACTATCTCAAAAATTATCGCTCTGATGCAAACAACTGATGAGTTATCTACTTAAATATGATGAGCAAAACGACTTACGTATTTTAAACATGCTAACCTTTAGCCCGGTAAGCAAATTAAAAAAAAAATGCAATATGTAGGCTACACGAGAACGGAGACGTCGAGTAACCAAAACAAATGCGTTAAACAAATTCGTACACGTTATTTATCAATTTAACTCTAGAATTAAAGGATATACAACGAGAAACAACGTTTGACAACCTTTAAACAGTTTTAATAACTATCTCAAAAATTATCGCTCTGATGCAAACAACTGATGAGTTATCTACTTAAATTTGTAGAACAAAACGACTTACGTATTTTAAACATGCTAACCTTTAGCCCGGTAAGCAAATTTAAAAAAAAACGCAATATGTAGGCTACACGAGAACGGAGACGTCGAGTAACCAAAACAAATGCGTTAAACAAATTCCTACACGTTATTTATCAATTTAACTCTAGAATTAAAGGATATACAACGAGAAACAACGTTTGACAACCTTTAAACAGTTTTAATAACTATCTCAAAAATTGTCGCTCTGATGCAAACAACTGATGAGTTATCTACTTAAATTTGTTGAACAAAACGACTTACGTATTTTAAGCATGCTAACCTTTAGCCCGGTAAGCAAATTAAAAAAAACGCAATATGTAGGCTACACGAGAACGGAGACGTCGGGTAACCAAAACAAATGCGTTAAACAAATTCGTACACGTTATTTATTAATTTAACTCTAGAATTAAAGGATATACAACGAGAAACAACGTTTGACAACCTTTAAACAGTTTTAATAACTATCTCAAAAATTGTCGCTCTGATGCAAACAACTGATGAGTTATCTACTTAAATATGATGAACAAAACGACTTACGTATTTTAAACATGCTAACCTTTAGCCCGGTAAGCAAATTAAAAAAAAAACGCAATATGTAGGCTACACGAGAACGGAGACGTCGAGTAACCAAAACAAATGCGTTAAACAAATTCGTACACGTTATTTATCAATTTAACTCTAGAATTAAAGGATATACAACGAGAAACAACGTTTGACAACCTTTAAACAGTTTTAATAACTATCTCAAAAATTATCGCTCTGATGCAAACAACTGATGAGTTATCTACTTAAATATGATGAACAAAACGACTTACGTATTTTAAACATGCTAACCTTTAGCCCGGTAAGCAAATTAAAAAAAAAACGCAATATGTAGGCTACACGAGAACGGAGACGTCGAGTAACCAAAACAAATGCGTTAAACAAATTCGTACACGTTATTTATCAATTTAACTCTAGAATTAAAGGATATACAACGAGAAACAACGTTTGACAACCTTTAAACAGTTTTAATAACTATCTCAAAAATTGTCGCTCTGATGCAAACAACTGATGAGTTATCTACTTAAATTTGATGAACAAAACGACTTACGTATTTTAAACATGCTAACCTTTAGCCCGGTATGCAAATTAAAAAAAAAACGCAATATGTAGGCTACACGAGAACGGAGACGTCGAGTAACCAAAACAAATGCGTTAAACAAATTCGTACACGTTATTTATCAATTTAACTCTAGAATTAAAGGATATACAACGAGAAACAACGTTTGACAACCTTTAAACAGTTTTAATAACTATCTCAAAAATTATGGCTCTGATGCAAACAACTGATGAGTTATCTACTTAAATATGATGAACAAAACGACTTACGTATTTTAAGCATGCTAACCTTTAGCCCGGTAAGCAAATTAAAAAAAAAACGCAATATGTAGGCTACACGAGAACGGAGACGTCGAGTAACCAAAACAAATGCGTTAAACAAATTCGTACACGTTATTTATCAATTTAACTCTAGAATTAAAGGATATACAACGAGAAACAACGTTTGACAACCTTTAAACAGTTTTAATAACTATCTCAAAAATTGTCGCTCTGATGCAAACAACTGATGAGTTATCTACTCAAATTTGTTGAACGAAACGACTTACGTATTTTAAGCATGCTAACCTTTAGCCCGGTAAGCAAATTAAAAAAAAACGCAATATGTAGGCTACACGAGAACGGAGACGTCGAGTAACCAAAACAAATACGTTAAACAAATTCGTACACGTTATTTATCAATTTAACTCTAGAATTAAAGGATATACAACGACAAACAACGTTTGAAAACCTTTAAACAGTTTTAATAACTATCTCAAAAATTGTCGCTCTGATGCAAACAGCTGATTAGTTATCTACTTAAATTTGATGAACAAAACGACTTACGTATTTTAAACATGCTAACCTTTAGCCCGGTAAGCAAATTAAAAAAAAAACGCAATATGTAGGCTACACGAGAACAGAGACGTCGAGTAACCAAAACAAATGCGTTAAACAAATTCGTACACGTTATTTATCAATTTAACTCTAGAATTAAAGGATATACAACGAGAAACAACGTTTGACAACCTTTAAACAGTTTTAATAACTACCTCAAAAATTATCGCTCTGATGCAAACAACTGATGAGTTATCTACTTAAATATGATGAACAAAACGACTTACGTATTTTAAACATGCTAACTTTTAGCCCGGTAAGCAAATTAAAAAAAAAAACGCAATATGTAGGCTACACGAGAACGGAGACGTCGAGTAACCAAAACAAATGCGTTAAACAAATTCGTACACGTTATTTATCAATTTAACTCTAGAATTAAAGGATATACAACGAGAAACAACGTTTGACAACCTTTAAACAGTTTTAATAACTATCTCAAAAATTATTGCTCTGATGCAAACAACTGATGAGTTATCTACTTAAATATGATGAACAAAACGACTTACGTATTTTAAACATGCTAACCTTTAGCCCGGTAAGCAAATTAAAAAAAAAACGCAATATGTAGGCTACACGAGAACGGAGACGTCGAGTAACCAAAACAAATGCGTTAAACAAATTCTTACACGTTATTTATCAATTTAACTCTAGAATTAAAGGATATACAACGAGAAACAACGTTTGACAACCTTTAAACAGTTTTAATAACTATCTCAAAAAGTGTCGCTCTGATGCAAACAACTGATGAGTTATCTACTTAAATTTGATGAACAAAACGACTTACGTATTTTAAACATGCTAACCTTTAGCCCGGTAAGCAAATTAAAAAAAAACGCAATATGTAGGCTACACGAGAACGGAGACGTCGAGTAACCAAAACAAATGCGTTAAACAAATTCGTACACGTTATTTATCAATTTAACTCTAGAATTAAAGGATATACAACGAGAAACAACGTTTGACAACCTTTAAACAGTTTTAATAACTATCTCAAAAATTATCGCTCTGATGCAAACAACTGATGAGTTATCTACTTAAATTTGATGAACAAAACGACTTACGTATTTTAAACATGCTAACCTTTAGCCCGGTAAGCAAATTAAAAAAAAAACGCAATATGTAGGCTACACGAGAACGGAGACGTCGAGTAACCAAAACAAATGCGTTAAACAAATTCGTACACGTTATTTATCAATTTAACTCTAGAATTAAAGGATATACAACGAGAAACAACGTTTGACAACCTTTAAACAGTTTTAATAACTATCTCAAAAATTATCGCTCTGATGCAAACAACTGATGAGTTATCTACTTAAATTTGTTGAACAAAACGACTTACGTATTTTAAACATGCTAACCTTTAGCCTGGTAAGCAAATTTAAAAAAAAACGCAATATGTAGGCTACACGAGAACGGAGACGTCGAGTAACCAAAACAAATGCGTTAAACAAATTCGTACACGTTATTTATCAATTTAACTCTAGAATTAAAGGATATACAACGAGAAACAACGTTTGACAACCTTTAAACAGTTTTAATAACTATCTCAAAAATTATCGCTCTGATGCAAACAACTGATGAGTTATCTACTTAAATTTGTTGAACAAAACGACTTACGTATTTTAAGCATGCTAACCTTTAGCCCGGTAAGCAAATTAAAAAAAAACGCAATATGTAGGCTACACGAGAACGGAGACGTCGAGTAACCAAAACAAATGCGTTAAACAAATTCATACACGTTATTTATCAATTTAACTCTAGAATTAAAGGATATACAACGAGAAACAACGTTTGACAACCTTTAAACAGTTTTAATAACTATCTCAAAAATTGTCGCTCTGATGCAAACAACTGATGAGTTATCTACTTAAATTTGATGAACAAAACGACTTACGTATTTTAAACATGCTAACCTTTAGCCCGGTAAGCAAATTAAAAAAAAACGCAATATGTAGGCTACACGAGAACGGAGACGTCGAGTAACCAAAACAAATGCGTTAAACAAATTCGTACACGTTATTTATCAATTTAACTCTAGAATTAAAGGATATACAACGAGAAACAACGTTTGACAACCTTTAAACAGTTTTAATAACTATCTCAAAAATTATCGCTCTGATGCAAACAACTGATGAGTTATCTACTTAAATTTGATGAACAAAACGACTTACGTATTTTAAACCTGCTAACCTTTAGCCCGGTAAGCAAATTAAAAAAAAAACGCAATATGTAGGCTACACGAGAACGGAGACGTCGAGTAACCAAAACAAATGCGTTAAACAAATTCGTACACGTTATTTATCAATTTAACTCTAGAATTAAAGGATATACAACGAGAAACAACGTTTGACAACCTTTACACAGTTTTAATAACTATCTCAAAAATTGTCGCTCTGATGCAAACAACTGATGAGTTATCTACTTAAATTTGTTGAACAAAACGACTTACGGATTTTAAGCATGCTAACCTTTAGCCCGGTAAGCAAATTAAAAAAAAACGCAATATGTAGGCTACACGAGAACGGAGACGTCGAGTAACCAAAACAAATGCGTTAAACAATTTTGTACACGTTATTTATCAATTTAACTCTAGAATTAAAGGATATACAACGAAAAACAACGTTTGACAACCTTTAAACAGTTTTAATAACTATCTCAAAAATTATCGCTCTGATGCAAACAACTGATGAGTTATCTACTTAAATTTGTTGAACGAAACGACTTATGTATTTTAAGCATGCTAACCTTTAGCCCGGCAAGCAAATTAAAAAAAAAAACGCAATATGTAGGCTACACGAGAACGGAGACGTCGAGTAACCAAAACAAATGCGTTAAACAAATTCGTACACGTTATTTATCAATTTAACTCTAGAATTAAAGGATATACAACGAGAAACAACGTTTGACAACCTTTAAACAGTTTTAATAACTATCTCAAAAATTATCGCTCTGATGCAAACAACTGATGAGTTATCTACTTAAATATGATGAACAAAACGACTTACGTATTTTAAACATGCTAACCTTTAGCCCGGTAAGCAAATTAAAAAAAAAACGCAATATGTAGGCTACACGAGAACGGAGACGTCGAGTAACCAAAACAAATGCGTTAAACAAATTCGTACACGTTATTTATCAATTTAACTCTAGAATTAAAGGATATACAACGAGAAACAACGTTTGACAACCTTTAAACAGTTTTAATAACTATCTCAAAAATTATCGCTCTGATGCAAACAACTGATGAGTTATCTACTTAAATATGATGAACAAAACGACTTACGTATTTTAAACATGCTAACCTTTAGCCCGGTAAGCAAATTTAAAAAAAAAACGCAATATGTAGGCTACACGAGAACGGAGACGTCGAGTAACCAAAACAAATGCGTTAAACAAATTCGTACACGTTATTTATCAATTTAACTCTAGAATTAAAGGATATACAACGAGAAACGACGTTTGACAACCTTTAAACAGTTTTAATAACTATCTCAAAAATTATCGCTCTGATGCAAACAACTGATGAGTTATCTACTTAAATTTGTTGAACAAAACGACTTACGTATTTTAAGCATGCTAACCTTTAGCCCGGTAAGCAAATTAAAAAAAAAAACGCAATATGTAAGCTACACGAGAACGGAGACGTCGAGTAACCAAAACAAATGCGTTAAACAAATTCTTACACGTTATTTATCAATTTAACTCTAGAATTAAAGGATATACAACGAGAAACAACGTTTGACAACCTTTAAACAGTTTTAATAACTATCTCAAAAATTATCGCTCTGATGCAAACAACTGATGAGTTATCTACTTAAATTTGATGAACAAAACGACTTACGTATTTTAAACATGCTAACCGGTAGCCCGGTAAGCAAATTAAAAAAAAAACGCAATATGTAGGCTACACGAGAACGGAGACGTCGAGTAACCAAAACAAATGCGTTAAACAAATTCGTACTCGTTATTTATCAATTTAACTCTAGAATTAAAGGATATACAATGAGAAACAACGTTTGACAACCTTTAAACAGTTTTAATAACTATCTCAAAAATTATCGCTCTGATGCAAACAACTGATGAGTTATCTACTTAAATATGATGACCAAAACGACTTACGTATTTTAAACATGCTAACCTTTAGCCCGGTAAGCAAATTAAAAAAAAACGCAATATGTAGGCTACACGAGAACGGAGACGTCGAGTAACCAAAACAAATGCGTTAAACAATTTCGTACACGTTATTTATCAATTTAACTCTAGAATTAAAGGATATACAACGAGAAACAACGTTTGACAACCTTTAAACAGTTTTAATAACTATCTCAAAAATTGTCGCTCTGATGCAAACAACTGATGAGTTATCTACTTAAATTTGTTTAACAAAACGACTTACGTATTTTAAGCATGCTAACCTTTAGCCCGGTAAGCAAATTAAAAAAAAACGCAATATGTAGGCTACACGAGAACGGAGACGTCGAGTAACCAAAACAAATGCGTTAAACAAATTCGTACACGTTATTTATCAATTTAACTCTAGAATTAAAGGATATACAACGAGAAACAACGTTTGACAACCTTTAAACAGTTTTAATAATTATCTCAAAAATTATCGCTCTGATGCAAACAACTGATGAGTTATCTACTTAAATTTGTTGAACAAAACGACTTACGTATTTTAAGCATGCTAACCTTTAGCCCGGTAAGCAAATTAAAAAAAAAAAACGCAATATGTAGGCTACACGAGAACGGAGACGTCGAGTAACCAAAACAAATGCGTTAAACAAATTCGTACACGTTATTTATCAATTTAACTCTAGAATTAAAGGATATACAACGAGAAACAACGTTTGACAACCTTTAAACAGTTTTAATAACTATCTCAAAAATTATCGCTCTGATGCAAACAACTGATGAGTTATCTACTTAAATATGATGAACAAAACGAAAAAAACGCAATATGTAGGCTACACGAGAACGGAGACGTCGAGTAACCAAAACAAATGCGTTAAACAAATTCGTACACGTTATTTATCAATTTAACTCTAGAATTAAAGGATATACAACGAGAAACAACGTTTGACTACCTTTAAACAGTTTTAATAACTATCTCAAAAATTATCGCTCTGATGCAAACAACTGATGAGTTATCTACCTAAATTTGATGAACAAAACGACTTACGTATTTTAAACATGCTAACCTTTAGCCCGGTAAGCAAATTAAAAAAAAAACGTAATATGTAGGCTACACGAGAACGGAGACGTCGAGTAACCAAAACAAATGCGTTAAACAAATTCGTACACGTTATTTATCAATTTAACTCTAGAATTAAAGGATATACAACGAGAAACAACGTTTGACAACCTTTAAACAGTTTTAATAACTATCTCAAAAATTGTCGCTCTGATGCAAACAACTGATGAGTTATCTACTTAAATTTGTTGAACAAAACGACTTACGGATTTTAAGCATGCTAACCTTTAGCCCGGTAAGCAAATTAAAAAAAAACGCAATATGTAGGCTACACGAGAACGGAGACGTCGAGTAACCAAAACAAATGCGTTAAACAATTTTGTACACGTTATTTATCAATTTAACTCTAGAATTAAAGGATATACAACGAGAAACAACGTTTGACAACCTTTAAACAGTTTTAATAACTATCTCAAAAATATTCGCTCTGATGCAAACAACTGATGAGCTATCTACTTAAATTTGTTGAACAAAACGACTTATGTATTTTAAGCATGCTAACCTTTAGCCCGGCAAGCAAATTAAAAAAAAAAACGCAATATGTAGGCTACACGAGAACGGAGACGTCGAGTAACCAAAACAAATGCGTTAAACAAATTCGTACACGTTATTTATCAATTTAACTCTAGAATTAAAGGATATACAACGAGAAACAACGTTTGACAACCTTTAAACAGTTTTAATAACTATCTCAAAAATTATCGCTCTGATGCAAACAACTGATGAGTTATCTACTTAAATATGATGAACAAAACGACTTACGTATTTTAAACATGCTAACCTTTAGCCCGGTAAGCAAATTAAAAAAAAAACGCAATATGTAGGCTACACGAGAACGGAGACGTCGAGTAACCAAAACAAATGCGTTAAACAAATTCGTACACGTTATTTATCAATTTAACTCTAGAATTAAAGGATATACAACGAGAAACAACGTTTGACAACCTTTAAACAGTTTTAATAACTATCTCAAAAATTATCGCTCTGATGCAAACAACTGATGAGTTATCTACTTAAATATGATGAACAAAACGACTTACGTATTTTAAACATGCTAACCTTTAGCCCGGTAAGCAAATTAAAAAAAAAAACGCAATATGTAGGCTACACGAGAACGGAGACGTCGAGTAACCAAAACAAATGCGCTAAACAAATTCGTACACGTTATTTATCAATTTAACTCTAGAATTAAAGGATATACAACGAGAAACAACGTTTGACAACCTTTAAACAGTTTTAATAACTATCTCAAAAATTATCGCTCTGATGCAAACAACTGATAAGTTATCTACTAAAATTTGTTGAACAAAACGACCTAACCTTTAGCCCGGTAAGCAAATTAAAAAAAAAACGCAATATGTAGGCTACACGAGAACGGAGACGTCGAGTAACCAGAACAAATGCGTTAAACAAATTCGTACACGTTATTTATCAATTTAACTCTAGAATTAAAGGATATACAACGAGAAACAACGTTTGACAACCTTTAACAGTTTTAATAACTATCTCAAAAATTATCGCTCTGATGCAAACAACTGATGAGTTATCTACTTAAATTTGATGAACAAAACGACTTACGTATTTTAAACATGCTAACCTTTAGCCCGGTAAGCAAATTAAAAAAAAAACGCAATATGTAGGCTACACGAGAACGGAGACGTCGAGTAACCAAAACAAATGCGTTAAACAAATTCGTACTCGTTATTTATCAATTTAACTCTAGAATTAAAGGATATACAACGAGAAACAACGTTTGACAACCTTTAAACAGTTTTAATAACTATCTCAAAAATTATCGCTCTGATGCAAACAACTGATGAGTTATCTACTTAAATATGATGAACAAAACGACTTACGTATTTTAAACATGCTAACCTTTAGCCCGGTAAGCAAATTAAAAAAAAAACGCAATATGTAGGCTACACGAGAACGGAGACGTCGAGTAACCAAAACAAATGCGTTAAACAAATTCGTATACGTTATTTATCAATTTAACTCTAGAATTAAAGGATATACAACGAGAAACAACGTTTGACAACCTTTAAACAGTTTTAATAACTATCTCAAAAATTATCGCTCTGATGCAAACAACTGATGAGTTATCTACTTAAATTTGATGAACAAAACGACTTACGTATTTTAAACATGCTAACCTTTAGCCCGGTAAGCAAATTAAAAAAAAACGCAATATGTAGGCTACACGAGAACGGAGACGTCGAGTAACCAAAACAAATGCGTTAAACAAATTCGTACACGTTATTTATCAATTTAACTCTAGAATTAAAGGATATACAACGAGAAACAACGTTTGACAACCTTTAAACAGTTTTAATAACTATCTCAAAAATTGTCGCTCTGATGCAAACAACTGATGAGTTATCTACTTAAATTTGTTGAACAAAACGACTTACGTATTTTAAGCATGCTAACCTTTAGCCCGGTAAGCAAATTAAAAAAAAACGCAATATGTAGGCTACACGAGAACGGAGACGTCGAGTAACCAAAACAAATGCGTTAAACAAATTCGTACACGTCATTTATCAATTTAACTCTAGAATTAAAGGATATACAACGAGAAACAACGTTTGACAACCTTTAAATCGTTTTAATAACTATCTCAAAAATTATCGCTCTGATGCAAACAACTGATGAGTTATCTATTTAAATTTGTTGAACAAAACGACTTACGTATTTTAAGCATGCTAACCTTTAGCCCGGTAAGCAAATTAAAAAAAAAACGCAATATGTAGGCTACACGAGAACGGAGACGTCGAGTAACCAAAACAAATGCGTTAAACAAATTCGTACACGTTATTTATCAATTTAACTCTAGAATTAAAGGATATACAACGAGAAACAACGTTTGACAACCTTTAAACAGTTTTAATAACTATCTCAAAAATTATCGCTCTGATGCAAACAACTGATGAGTTATCTACTTAAATATGATGAACAAAACGACTTACGTATTTTAAACATGCTAACCTTTAGCCCGGTAAGCAAATTAAAAAAAAAACGCAATATGTAGGCTACACGAGAACGGAGACGTCGAGTAACCAAAACAAATGCGTTAAACAAATTCGTACACGTTATTTATCAATTTAACTCTAGAATTAAAGGATATACAACGAGAAACAACGTTTGACAACCTTTAAACAGTTTTAATAACTATCTCAAAAATTATCGCTCTGATGCAAACAACTGATGAGTTATTTACTTAAATTTGATGAACAAAACGACTTACGTATTTTAAATATGCTAACCTTTAGCCCGGTAAGCAAATTAAAAAAAAAACGCAATATGTAGGCTACACGAGAACGGAGACGTCGAGTAACCAAAACAAATGCGTTAAACAAATTCGTACACGTTATTTATCAATTTAACTCTAGAATTAAAGGATATACAGCGAGAAACAACGTTTGACAACCTTTAAACAGTTTTAATAACTATCTCAAAAATTATCGCTCTGATGCAAACAACTGATGAGTTATCTACTTAAATATGATGAACAAAACGACTTACGTATTTTAAACATGCTAACCTTTAGCCCGGTAAGCAAATTAAAAAAAAAAACGCAATATGTAGGCTACACGAGAACGGAGACGTCGAGTAACCAAAACAAATGCGTAAACAAATTCGTACACGTTATTTATCAATTTAACTCTAGAATTAAAGGATATACAACGAGAAACAACGTTTGATAACCTTTAAACAGTTTTAATAACTATTTCAAAAATTATCGCTCTGATGCAAACAACTGATGAGTTATCTACTTAAATATGATGAACAAAACGACTTACGTATTTTAAACATGCTAACCTTTAGCCCGGTAAGCAAATTAAAAAAAAAACGCAATATGTAGGCTACACGAGAACGGAGACGTCGAGTAACCAAAACAAATGCGTTAAACAAATTCGTACACGTTATTTATCAATTTAACTCTAGAATTAAAGGATATACAACGAGAAACAACGTTTGACAACCTTTAAACAGTTTTAATAACTATCTCAAAAATTATCGCTCTGATGCAAACAACTGATGAGTTATCTACTTAAATTTGTTGAACAAAACGACTTACGTATTTTAAACATGCTAACCTTTAGCCCGGTAAGCAAATTAAAAAAAAAACGCAATATGTAGGCTACACGAGAACGGAGACGTCGAGTAACCAAAACAAATGCGTTAAACAAATTCGTACACGTTATTTATCAATTTAACTCTAGAATTAAAGGATATACAACGAGAAACAACGTTTGACAACCTTTAAACAGTTTTAATAACTATCTCAAAAATTATCGCTCTGATGCAAACAACTGATGAGTTATCTACTTAAATATGATGAACAAAACGACTTACGTATTTTAAACATGCTAACCTTTAGCCCGGTAAGCAAATTAAAAAAAAAACGCAATATGTAGGCTACACGAGAACGGAGACGTCGAGTAACCAAAACAAATGCGTTAAACAAATTCGTACACGTTATTTATCAATTTAGCTCTAGAATTAAAGGATATACAACGAGAAACTACGTTTGACAACCTTTAAACAGTTTTAATAACTATCTCAAAAATTATCGCTCTGATGCAAACAACTGATGAGTTATCTACTTAAATTTGATGAACAAAACGACTTACGTATTTTAAACATGCTAACCTTTAGCCCGGTAAGCAAATTAAAAAAAAACGCAATATGTAGGCTACACGAGAACGGAGACGTCGAGTAACCAAAACAAATGCGTTAAACAAATTCGTACACGTTATTTATCAATTTAACTCTAGAATTAAAGGATATACAACGAGAAACAACGTTTGACAACCTTTAAACAGTTTTAATAACTATCTCAAAAATTATCGCTCTGATGCAAACAACTGATGAGTTATCTACTTAAATATGATGAACAAAACGACTTACGTATTTTAAACATGCTAACCTTTAGCCCGGTAAGCAAATTAAAAAAAAAACGCAATATGTAGGCTACACGAGAACGGAGACGTCGAGTAACCAAAACAAATGCGTTAAACAAATTCGTACACGTTATTTATCAATTTAACTCTAGAATTAAAGGATATACAACGAGAAACAACGTTTGACAACCTTTAAACAGTTTTAATAACTATCTCAAAAATTATCGCTCTGATGCAAACAACTGATGAGTTATCTACTTAAATTTGATGAACAAAACGACTTACGTATTTTAAACATGCTAACCTTTAGCCCGGTAAGCAAATTAAAAAAAAACGCAATATGTAGGCTACACGAGAACGGAGACGTCGAGTAACCAAAACAAATGCGTTAAACAAATTCGTACACGTTATTTATCAATTTAACTCTAGAATTAAAGGATATACAACGAGAAACAACGTTTGACAACCTTTAAACAGTTTTAATAACTATCTCAAAAATTGTCGCTCTGATGCAAACAACTGATGAGTTATCTACTTAAATTTGTTGAACAAAACGACTTACGTATTTTAAGCACGCTAACCTTTAGCCCGGTAAGCAAATTAAAAAAAAACGCAATATGTAGGCTACACGAGAACGGAGACGTCGAGTAACCAAAACAAATGCGTTAAACAAATTCGTACACGTTATTTATCAATTTAACTCCAGAATTAAAGGATATACAACGAGAAACAACGTTTGACAACCTTTAAACAGTTTTAATAACTATCTCAAAAATTATCGCTCTGATGCAAACAACTGATGAGTTATCTACTTAAATATGATGAACAAAACGACTTACGTATTTTAAACATGCTAACCTTTAGCCCGGTAAGCAAATTAAAAAAAAAAACGCAATATGTAGGCTACACGAGAACGGAGACGTCGAGTAACCAAAACAAATGCGTTAAACAAATTCGTACACGTTATTTATCAATTTAACTCTAGAATTAAAGGATATACAACGAGAAACAACGTTTGACAACCTTTAAACAGTTTTAATAACTATTTCAAAAATTATCGCTCTGATGCAAACAACTGATGAGTTATCTACTTAAATATGATGAACAAAACGACTTACGTATTTTAAACATGCTAACCTTTAGCCCGGTAAGCAAATTAAAAAAAAAACGCAATATGTAGGCTACACGAGAACGGAGACGTCGAGTAACCAAAACAAATGCGTTAAACAAATTCGTACACGTTATTTATCAATTTAACTCTAGAATTAAAGGATATACAACGAGAAACAACGTTTGACAACCTTTAAACAGTTTTAATAACTATCTCAAACATTATCGCTCTGATGCAAACAACTGATGAGTTATCTACTTAAATATGATGAACAAAACGACTTACGTATTTTAAACATGCTAACCTTTAGCCCGGTAAGCAAATTAAAAAAAAAACGCAATATGTAGGCTACACGAGAACGGAGACGTCGAGTAACCAAAACAAATGCGTTAAACAAATTCGTACACGTTATTTATCAATTTAGCTCTAGAATTAAAGGATATACAACGAGAAACTACGTTTGACAACCTTTAAACAGTTTTAATAACTATCTCAAAAATTATCGCTCTGATGCAAACAACTGATGAGTTATCTACTTAAATTTGATGAACAAAACGACTTACGTATTTTAAACATGCTAACCTTTAGCCCGGTAAGCAAATTAAAAAAAAAACGCAATATGTAGGCTACACGAGAACGGAGACGTCGAGTAACCAAAAAAAATGCGTTAAACAAATTCGTACACGTTATTTATCAATTTAACTCTAGAATTAAAGGATATACAACGAGAAACAACGTTTGACAACCTTTAAACAGTTTTAATACTATCTCAAAAATTATCGCTCTGATGCAAACAACTGATGAGTTATCTACTT
The DNA here is from genome assembly GCF_040869045.1 of Eurosta solidaginis. Taxonomy (NCBI): domain Eukaryota; kingdom Metazoa; phylum Arthropoda; class Insecta; order Diptera; family Tephritidae; genus Eurosta; species Eurosta solidaginis. The sequence continues at coordinate 294,475 of NW_027136984.1, forward strand.
AAATTTGATGAACAAAACGACTTACGTATTTTAAACATGCTAACCTTTAGCCCGGTAAGCAAATTAAAAAAAAAACGCAATATGTAGGCTACACGAGAACGGAGACGTCGAGTAACCAAAACAAATGCGTTAAACAAATTCGTACACGTTATTTATCAATTTAGCTCTAGAATTAAAGGATATACAACGAGAAACAACGTTTGACAACCTTTAAACAGTTTTAATAACTATTTCAAAAATTATCGCTCTGATGCAAACAACTGATGAGTTATCTACTTAAATATGATGAACAAAACGACTTACGTATTTTAAACATGCTAACCTTTAGCCCGGTAAGCAAATTAAAAAAAAAAACGCAATATGTAGGCTACACGAGAACGGAGACGTCGAGTAACCAAAACAAATGCGTTAAACAAATTCGTACACGTTATTTATCAATTTAACTCTAGAATTAAAGGATATACAACGAGAAACAACGTTTGACAACCTTTAAACAGTTTTAATAACTATCTCAAAAATTATCGCTCTGATGCAAACAACTGATGAGTTATCTACTTAAATTTGTTGAACAAAACGACTTACGTATTTTAAACATGCTAACCTTTAGCCCGGTAAGCAAATTAAAAAAAAAACGCAATATGTAGGCTACACGAGAACGGAGACGTCGAGTAACCAAAACAAATGCGTTAAACAAATTCGTACACGTTATTTATCAATTTAACTCTAGAATTAAAGGATATACAACGAGAAACAACGTTTGACAACCTTTAAACAGTTTTAATAACTATCTCAAAAATTATCGCTCTGATGCAAACAACTGATGAGTTATCTACTTAAATATGATGAACAAAACGACTTACGTATTTTAAACATGCTAACCTTTAGCCCGGTAAGCAAATTAAAAAAAAAAACGCAATATGTAGGCTACACGAGAACGGAGACGTCGAGTAACCAAAACAAATGCGTTAAACAAATTCGTACACGTTATTTATCAATTTAGCTCTAGAATTAAAGGATATACAACGAGAAACAACGTTTGACAACCTTTAAACAGTTTTAATAACTATCTCAAAAATTATCGCTCTGATGCAAACAACTGATGAGTTATCTACTTAAATATGATGAACAAAACGACTTACGTATTTTAAACATGCTAACCTTTAGCCCGGTAAGCAAATTAAAAAAAAAACGCAATATGTAGGCTACACGAGAACGGAGACGTCGAGTAACCAAAACAAATGCGTTAAACAAATTCGTACACGTTATTTATCAATTTAACTCTAGAATTAAAGGATATACAGCGAGAAACAACGTTTGACAACCTTTAAACAGTTTTAATAACTATCTCAAAAATTATCGCTCTGATGCAAACAACTGATGAGTTATCTACTTAAATATGATGAACAAAACGACTTACGTATTTTAAACATGCTAACCTTTAGCCCGGTAAGCAAATTAAAAAAAAAACGCAATATGTAGGCTACACGAGAACGGAGACGTCGAGTAACCAAAACAAATGCGTAAACAAATTCGTACACGTTATTTATCAATTTAACTCTAGAATTAAAGGATATACAACGAGAAACAACGTTTGATAACCTTTAAACAGTTTTAATAACTATTTCAAAAATTATCGCTCTGATGCAAACAACTGATGAGTTATCTACTTAAATATGATGAACAAAACGACTTACGTATTTTAAACATGCTAACCTTTAGCCCGGTAAGCAAATTAAAAAAAAAACGCAATATGTAGGCTACACGAGAACGGAGACGTCGAGTAACCAAAACAAATGCGTTAAACAAATTCGTACACGTTATTTATCAATTTAACTCTAGAATTAAAGGATATACAACGAGAAACAACGTTTGACAACCTTTAAACAGTTTTAATAACTATCTCAAAAATTATCGCTCTGATGCAAACAACTGATGAGTTATCTACTTAAATTTGTTGAACAAAACGACTTACGTATTTTAAACATGCTAACCTTTAGCCCGGTAAGCAAATTAAAAAAAAAACGCAATATGTAGGCTACACGAGAACGGAGACGTCGAGTAACCAAAACAAATGCGTTAAACAAATTCGTACACGTTATTTATCAATTTAACTCTAGAATTAAAGGATATACAACGAGAAACAACGTTTGACAACCTTTAAACAGTTTTAATAACTATCTCAAAAATTATCGCTCTGATGCAAACAACTGATGAGTTATCTACTTAAATATGATGAACAAAACGACTTACGTATTTTAAACATGCTAACCTTTAGCCCGGTAAGCAAATTAAAAAAAAAAACGCAATATGTAGGCTACACGAGAACGGAGACGTCGAGTAACCAAAACAAATGCGTTAAACAAATTCGTACACGTTATTTATCAATTTAGCTCTAGAATTAAAGGATATACAACGAGAAACTACGTTTGACAACCTTTAAACAGTTTTAATAACTATCTCAAAAATTATCGCTCTGATGCAAACAACTGATGAGTTATCTACTTAAATTTGATGAACAAAACGACTTACGTATTTTAAACATGCTAACCTTTAGCCCGGTAAGCAAATTAAAAAAAACGCAATATGTAGGCTACACGAGAACGGAGACGTCGAGTAACCAAAACAAATGCGTTAAACAAATTCGTACACGTTATTTATCAATTTAACTCTAGAATTAAAGGATATACAACGAGAAACAACGTTTGACAACCTTTAAACAGTTTTAATAACTATCTCAAAAATTATCGCTCTGATGCAAACAACTGATGAGTTATCTACTTAAATATGATGAACAAAACGACTTACGTATTTTAAACATGCTAACCTTTAGCCCGGTAAGCAAATTAAAAAAAAAACGCAATATGTAGGCTACACGAGAACGGAGACGTCGAGTAACCAAAACAAATGCGTTAAACAAATTCGTACACGTTATTTATCAATTTAACTCTAGAATTAAAGGATATACAACGAGAAACAACGTTTGACAACCTTTAAACAGTTTTAATAACTATCTCAAAATTGTCGCTCTGATGCAAACAACTGATGAGTTATCTACTTAAATTTGTTGAACAAAACGACTTACGTATTTTAAGCATGCTAACCTTTAGCCCGGTAAGCAAATTAAAAAAAAACGCAATATGTAGGCTACACGAGAACGGAGACGTCGAGTAACCAAAACAAATGCGTTAAACAAATTCGTACACGTTATTTATCAATTTAACTCTAGAATTAAAGGATATACAACGAGAAACAACGTTTGACAACCTTTAAACAGTTTTAATAACTATCTCAAAAATTATCGCTCTGATGCAAACAACTGATGAGTTATCTACTTAAATATGATGAACAAAACGACTTACGTATTTTAAACATGCTAACCTTTAGCCCGGTAAGCAAATTAAAAAAAAAAAACGCAATATGTAGGCTACACGAGAACGGAGACGTCGAGTAACCAAAACAAATGCGTTAAACAAATTCGTACACGTTATTTATCAATTTAACTCTAGAATTAAAGGATATACAACGAGAAACAACGTGTGACAACCTTTAAACAGTTTTAATAACTATTTCAAAAATTATCGCTCTGATGCAAACAACTGATGAGTTATCTACTTAAATATGATGAACAAAACGACTTACGTATTTTAAACATGCTAACCTTTAGCCCGGTAAGCAAATTAAAAAAAAAACGCAATATGTAGGCTACACGAGAACGGAGACGTCGAGTAACCAAAACAAATGCGTTAAACAAATCGTACACGTTATTTATCAATTTAACTCTAGAATTAAAGGATATACAACGAGAAACAACGTTTGACAACCTTTAAACAGTTTTAATAACTATCTCAAACATTATCGCTCTGATGCAAACAACTGATGAGTTATCTACTTAAATATGATGAACAAAACGACTTACGTATTTTAAACATGCTAACCTTTAGCCCGGTAAGCAAATTAAAAAAAAAACGCAACATGTAGGCTACACGAGAACGGAGACGTCGAGTAACCAAAACAAATGCGTTAAACAAATTCGTACACGTTATTTATCAATTTAGCTCTAGAATTAAAGGATATACAACGAGAAACTACGTTTGACAACCTTTAAACCGTTTTAATAACTATCTCAAAAATTATCGCTCTGATGCAAACAACTGATGAGTTATCTACTTAAATTTGATGAACAAAACGACTTACGTATTTTAAACATGCTAACCTTTAGCCCGGTAAGCAAATTAAAAAAAAAACGCAATATGTAGGCTACACGAGAACGGAGACGTCGAGTAACCAAAAAAAATGCGTTAAACAAATTCGTACACGTTATTTATCAATTTAACTCTAGAATTAAAGGATATACAACGAGAAACAACGTTTGACAACCTTTAAACAGTTTTAATAACTATCTCAAAAATTATCGCTCTGATGCAAACAACTGATGAGTTATCTACTTAAATTTGATGAACAAAACGACTTACGTATTTTAAACATGCTAACCTTTAGCCCGGTAATCAAATTAAAAAAAAAACGCAATATGTAGGCTACACGAGAACGGAGACGTCGAGTAACCAAAAAAAATGCGTTAAACAAATTCGTACACGTTATTTATCAATTTAACTCTAGAATTAAAGGATATACAACGAGAAACAACGTTTGACAACCTTTAAACAGTTTTAATAATTATCTCAAAAATTATCGCTCTGATGCAAACAACTGATGAGTTATCTACTTAAATTTGATGAACAAAACGACTTACGTATTTTAAACATGCTATCCTTTAGCCCGGTAAGCAAATTAAAAAAAAAACGCAATATGTAGGCTACACGAGAACGGAGACGTCGAGTAACCAAAACAAATGCGTTAAACAAATTCGTACACGTTATTTATCAATTTAACTCTAGAATTAAAGGATATACAACGAGAAACAACGTTTGACAACCTTTAAACAGTTTTAATAACTATCTCAAAAATTGTCGCTCTGATGCAAACAACTGATGAGTTATCTACTTAAATTTGTTGAACAAAACGACTTACGTATTTTAAGCATGCTAACCTTTAGCCCGGTAAGCAAATTAAAAAAAAACGCAATATGTAGGCTACACGAGAACGGAGACGTCGAGTAACCAAAACAAATGCGTTAAACAAATTCGTACACGTTATTTATCAATTTAACTCTAGAATTAAAGGATATACAACGAGAAACAACGTTTGGCAACCTTTAAACAGTTTTAATAACTATCTCAAAAATTATCGCTCTGATGCAAACAACTGATGAGTTATCTACTTAAATATGATGAACAAAACGACTTACGTATTTTAAACATGCTAACCTTTAGCCCGGTAAGCAAATTAAAAAAAAAAACGCAATATGTAGGCTACACGAGAACGGAGACGTCGAGTAACCAAAACAAATGCGTTAAACAAATTCGTACACGTTATTTATCAATTTAACTCTAGAATTAAAGGATATACAACGAGAAACAACGTTTGACAACCTTTAAACAGTTTTAATAACTATTTCAAAAATTATCG